>NC_056444.1:85491585-85501585 GCF_018296145.1 Oncorhynchus tshawytscha
CTCAGGGGCTATCTCTATGTCTACCTCAGGGGCTATCTCTATCTCTACCTCAGGGGCTATCTCTATCTCCTCAGGGGCTATCTCTATGTCTACCTCAGGGGCTATCTCTATGTCTACCTCAGGGGCTATCTCTATATCTACCTCAGGGGCTATCTCTATGTCTACCTCAGGGGCTATCTCTATGTCTACCTCAGGGGCTATCTCTATGTCTACCTCAGGGGTCTACTAGGGGCTTTCTATGTCTACCTCAGGGGCTATCTCTATCTCTAGGGGCTATCTCTATGTCTACCTCAGGGGCTATCTCTATGTCTACCTCAGGGGCTATCTCTATGTCTATGGGGCTCTATGTCTACTCAGGGGCTATCTCTATGTCTATGTCTACCTCAGGGGCTATCTCTATGTCTACCTCAGGGGCTATCTCTATCTCTATCTCAGGGGCTATCTCTATCTCTATCTCAGGGGCTATCTCTATGTCTACCTCAGGGGCTATCTCTATGTCTACCTCAGGGGCTATCTCTATGTCTACCTCAGGGGCTATCTCTATCTCTACCTCAGGGGCTATCTCTATATCTACCTCAGGGGCTATCTCTATGTCTACCTCAGGGGCTATCTCTATGTCTACCTCAGGGGCTATCTCTATGTCTACCTCAGGGGCTATCTCTATGTCTACCTCAGGGGCTATCTCTATGTCTACCTCAGGGGCTATCTCTATATCTACCTCAGGGGCTATCTCTATGTCTACCTCAGGGGCTATCTCTATGTCTACCTCAGGGGCTATCTCTATGTCTACCTCAGGGGCTATCTCTATGTCTACCTCAGGGGCTATCTCTATCTCTATCTCAGGGGCTATCTCTATGTCTATGTTTACCTCAGGGGCTATCTCTATATCTACCTCAGGGGCTATCTCTATGTCTACCTCAGGGGCTATCTCTATATCTACCTCAGGGGCTGTCGCATTGGCCTGATGCGTGGTAACATTCTGATCTAGCGGAAGTCCTTCAGAAACAGCAGTGAATGTGTTGGGACTAGTAGTTGTGTTACACATATTTGTGAATGCCAACAACAACAAAAATGTGGGTCCCAGAAGCCACTCAAAGACTGACATGACCAAAACATGTGACCCACAGTCGCTGGCAATCTGTCATTTCGCTAATGGAGACGGTGGAAAACGTTGAACTGAATGAGCCTGTGACTTATGCAAAATGATGAGGTGTGGATATGCTCAGTACTATGTTGCCATATGTCATCGGGTAGCTTGTCTTGTTCCCTTGCAGATATTGTATTCGCCTAGGAAGGAAGATTAATGTTCTGTATAATGTCGTATAATCTGGAGATTGGTCCCTTCAGATACGGGTTAAGATCTAAGCCGCCTCTCGACTGGACATTTAGATGGCTCGAGTGGAAAGGAAAGGAAATGTTTGTTTTTTTAGCAAAGCTGAGAGTTTGGCAGGTACTTAAAAAAAGTGGGTAATGAAAATATTATGGTCAACCCTCAGAGTATCGAATGAGACGAATATGTTATCAACAAAAAAGGTTAAAAAAAACACCAGACAGTTCCTGTGTCAGAACTGGAATGCCGTGTCAATCTGCGACGCTGGGAAGAGATGATTAGATGTTCATGGAGAGAAGTCACTTGCTTGTTTAAGGCTAAAATGATTTCGGAATTGGGACCGAATTTTAATGGAGTTCTTGACAGTGGGATTCAAAACATGGGTAACGAGGTTCATGGGTAGTGGGGAGCACGGTAACGAGGTTCATGGGCAGTAGGGAGCACGGTAACAAGGTTCATGGGCAGTGGGGAGCACAGGAACGAGGTTCATGGGCAGTAGGGAGCACGGTAACAAGGTTCATGGGCAGTAGGGAGCACGGTAACAAGGTTCATGGGGAGCACGGTAACAAGGTTCATGGGCAGTAGGGAGCACGGTAACAAGGTTCATGGGCAGTAGGGAGCACGGTAACAAGGTTCATAGGGAGCACGGTAACAAGGTTCATGGGCAGTAGGGAGCACGGTAACAAGGTTCATGGGCAGTAGGGAGCACGGTAACAGGTTCATGGGCAGTAGGGAGCACGGTAACAAGGTTCATGGGGAGCACGGTAACGAGGTTCATGGGTAGTGGGGAGTACGGTAACGAGGTTCATGGGGAGCACGGTAACAAGGTTCATGGGTAGTGGGGAGCACAGGAACGAGGTTCATGGGTAGTGGGGAGCACGGTAACGAGGTTCATGGGGAGCACGGTAACAAGGTTCATGGGTAGTGGGGAGCACAGGAACGAGGTTCATGGGCAGTGGGGAGCACGGTAACGAGGTTCATGGGGAGCACGGTAACAAGGTTCATGGGTAGTAGGGGAGCACGGTAACAAGGTTCATGGCCAGTGGGGAGCACGGTAACAAGGTTCATGGGCAGTGGGGAGGGGTTCATGGGCAGTAGGGAGCACGGTAACAAGGTTCATGGGCAGTAGGGAGCACGGTAACAAGGTTCATGGCCAGTGGGGAGCACGGTAACGAGGTTCATGGGCAGTGGGGAGCACGGTAACAAGGTTCATGGCCAGTGGGGAGCACGGTAACGAGGTTCATGGGCAGTAGGGAGCAGGGTAACGAGGTTCATGGGCAGTAGGGAGCACGGTAACAAGGTTCATGGCCAGTGGGGAGCATGGTAACAAGGTTCATGGCCAGTGGGGAGCATGGTAACAAGGTTCATGGCCAGTGGGGAGCATGGTAACAAGGTTCATGGCCAGTGGGGAGCACAAGAACGAGACAGGAGAAGTTGGAAGGCTTGACTGTAAATCCATGATGGCCCAAGTTGGACCATCCTTGTTTTCAAATGTAGAAACCCAATAAAAACATTTAGATATATTTTCTGACCAGTAGCAGTGTAAACAACTGGAAAGACCCAACCTGCTTGCGGGCTTAGGTCTCTCTAGATATACAGTACCAGTCAAAAGTTTGGACACATCGACTCATTCAAGGGTTTTTCTTTATTTTTTACTATTTCCTACATTGTCGAAAAATAGTGAAGACATCAAAACTATGAAATAACACATATGTAATCATGTAGTAACCAAAAATGTGTTAAAGAAATCAAAATATATTTAAAATCAAACCAAACTTTATTTGCCACATGCGTCAAATACAACCTTACCGTAAAATGCTTACTTTTAACCAACAATGCAATTCAAGAAAGAGTTAAGAAAGTATTTACCAAATAAACTAAAGTAAAACATAATAAAAAGTAACACAGTAAAATAACAATAACGAGGCTATATACTATGGGTAGCGGTACCGAGTCAGAGTACAGGGGCACTGGTTAGTTTATTATTATTATTTTTTTAAATTTCACCTTTATTTAACCAGGTAGGCTAGTTGAGAACAAGTTCTCATTTACAACTGCGACCTGGCCAAGATAAAGCATAGCAGTGTGAACAGACAACACAGAGTTACACATGGAGTAAACAATTAACAAGTCAATAACACAGTAGAAAAAAGAGAGTCTATATACATTCTGTGCAAAAGGCATGAGGAGGTAGGCGAATAATTACAATTTTGCAGATTAACACTGGAGTGATAAATGATCAGATGGTCATGTACAGGTAGAGATATTGGTGTGCAAAAGAGCAGAAAAGTAAATAAATATAAACAGTATGGGGATGAGGTAGGTAAAATTGGGTGGGCTATTTTAGTAGAGTTATTTTGTACACACAGGTAGGGGTAAAATTGGGTGGGCTATTTTAGTAGAGTTATTATGTACATGTAGGTAGGGGTAAAATTGCTATGCGTAGATAATAAACAGCGAGTAGCAGCAGTGTAAAAAAAATGGAGGGGGGGTCAATGTAAATAGTCTGGTGGCCATTTTGATTAATTGTTCAGCAGTCTTATGGCTTGGGGGTAGAAGCTGTTAAGGAGCATTTTGGTCCTAGACTTGGTGTTCCGGTACAGCGTGCCGTGCAGTAGCAGAGAGAACAGTATATGACTTGGGTGACTGGAGTCTTTGACAATTGTTTGGGCTTTCCTCTGACACCGCCTAGTATATAGGTCCTGGATGGCAGGAAGCTTGGCCCCAGTGATGTACTGGGCCGTATACACTGCCCTCTGTAGCGCCTTACGGTCAGGTGCCGAGCAGTTGCCATACCAGGCGGTGATGCAACTGGTCAGGATGCTCTCGATGGTGCAGTTCTAGAACTTTTTGAGGATCTGAGGACACATGACATATCTTTTCAGTCTCCTGGGGGGAAAAGGTGTTGTCATGCCCTCTTCATGACAGTCTTGGTGTGTTTGGACCATGACAGTTCGTTGGTGATGTGGACACCAAGGAATTTGAAACTCTCGACTCCGCTAAACGACAGCCCCATCGATGTTAATGGGAGCCTGTTCTGCCCACTATTTCCTGTAGTCCATGATCATCTCCTTTGTCTTGCATATTGAGGGAGAGGTTGTTGTCCTGGCACCACACTGCCAGGTCTCTGACCTCCTCCCTATAAGTTGTCTCATCGTTGTTGGTAATCAGGCCTACCACTGTTGTGCCGTCAGCAAACTTAATGATGGTGTAGATGTCGTGTTTGGCCACGCTGTTGTGGGTGAACAGGGAGTACAGGAGGGTCCTAAACACGCACCCCTGAGGGGCGCCAGTGTTGAGGATCATCGTGGCAGATGTGTTGTTCCCTACCCTTACCACCTGGGGGCGGCCCGTCAGGAAGTCCAGGATCCAGTTGCAGAGGGAGGTGTCTAGTCCCAGGGTCCTTAGCTTAGTGATGAGCTTTGTGAGCACTATGGTGTTGAACGCTGAGCTGTAGTCAATGAACAGCATTCTCACATGGGTGTTCCTTTTGTCCAGGTGTGAAAGGGCAGTGTGGAGTGCGATTGAGATTCCGTCATCTGTGGATCTGTTGGGGCAGTATGCAAATTGGAGTGGGTCCTAGGGTAACTGGAATGATGCTGTTAATGTGAGCAATGGCCAACCTTTCAAAGAACTTCATGGCTACCGACGTGAGTGGCAGGTTTCCGTCCCTTTCTTGGACACATGGACTATGGAGGTTTGCTTGAAACATGTAGGTTTTACAGACTCGGTCTGAGAGAGGTTGAAAATGTCAGTGAATACACTTGCCAGTTGGTCCACGCATGCTTTGAGTACACGTCCTGGTAATCCGTCTGGCCCTGCGGCCTTGTGAATGTTGACCTGTTTAAAGGTCTTGCTCACATCAGCTACTGAGAGCGTTATCACACAGTGGTCCGGAACAGCTGGTGCTCTAATAAATGCTTCAGTGTTGCTTGCCTCGAAACAAGCATAAAAGGCATTTAGCTCGTCTGTTAGGCTCGCGTCACTGGGCAGCTTACGGCTGAGTTTCCATTTGTAGTCTGAAATAGTTTTCAAGCACTGCCACATCCGATGAGAGTCAGAGCCAGTGAAGTAGGATTCAATCTTAATCCTGTATTGATGTTTTGCCTGTTTGATGGTTCGTCTAATGGAGTAGCAGGATTTCTTATACGTGTCCGGATTACTGTCCTGCTCCTTGGAAGCGGCAGCTCTAGCCTTTAGCTCGATGAAGGTGTTGCCTGAAATCCTTGGCTTCTGGTTGGGATATGTACATATGGTCACTGTGGGGACGAAGTCGTCGACGCACTTATTGAGGAAACCGATGACTAAGGTGGTATACTCCCCAATGCCATTGGATGAATTGCGGAACTTATTCCAGTCTGTGCTAGAAAAACAGTTCT
Organism: Oncorhynchus tshawytscha; assembly: GCF_018296145.1. Lineage (NCBI taxonomy): Eukaryota > Metazoa > Chordata > Actinopteri > Salmoniformes > Salmonidae > Oncorhynchus > Oncorhynchus tshawytscha. Next base: position 85,497,295 of record NC_056444.1, read on the forward strand.
GTAGCGTGGTTTTCTCCTTTCTCTCTGCTCTGACAGCCATGGCTCTGTCTCTGAGTCGTGTTGCGGCAGATAAAGACAGAGCTAACACCAGTTTGCTGACAGTCTGCTCTGTGGTTCCAACTGGCCACACCAGGTTATGTGTAGCTGAATGTAGCTTTAAGCAGATTACTTACTCCTTATTCTCTTCTTTGTTCCATCTTCTCCTTCCCTCTCTCCTACTCCCCCCCCCCCTCCATCTCTCTAGTCAGACATCCTTGGGTTGGTTTGTATCGGAGTCGAATCAGTTGGGTTGGCTGTCACTCTGCTCTGCAGTTCCAACTGGCTTAATCAGCTAAAAATGGACAGGGCGTTTTGTGAGAGAAATGTCACAGTGATCAGCCTAACTAACCTTAGGGCTCTGTGTGTGAGGACCAACTCTTGAACTGCATTGCTGCTTAAGGGCTTGTAAGAAAGCATTTCACGGTAAGGTCTACCTGATGGTTTTGCCGCATGTGACAGGTTTGAACTGCTGCATGCCAAGTAATCATTCCACACTCTACTAGTACCGTCTCGAGAACCTGCCAAGTTCTAATTCCACATTTTACTGCTGCCTGCTGTAGAACATGCCAAGTTCTGATTCCCCGTTCTACCGCTGCCTTCTCTAGAACATGCCAAGTTATGATTCCACATTCTACTATTGACTGCTTTTGAACCTGCCAAGTTCTAATTCCAAGATCTACTGCTGCCTGCTCTAGAACCTGCCAAGTTTTAACTCCACATTCTACTACTGCCTGCTCTAGAATCTGCCAAGTTCTGATCCCACATTCTACTGCCTCCTGCTCTAGAACCTGCCAAGATTTAATTCCCCATTCTGCTACTGCCTGCTCTAGAACCTGCCAAGTTCTGATTCCACGTTCTACTGCTGCCTGCTCTAGAACATGCCAAGAAATGATTCCACATTCTACTATTGACTGCTTTGGAACCTGCCAAGTTCTGATCCCACATTCTACTGCCTCCTGCTCTAGAACCTGTCAAGTTACAATTCAACATTCTACTTCTGCCCGCTCTAGAACCTGCCAAGTTTTAACTCCACATTCTACTACTGCCTGCTCTAGAACCTGCCAAGTTTTAACATCACATTCTACTACTGCCTGCTCTAGAACCTGCCAAGTTCTAATCCCACATTCTACTGCCTCCTGCTCTAGACCCTGCTAAATTCTAATTCCACTTTCTGCAACATATGATTCACTAACACAACCATACAGGTGACAGGGGGGGCCCCTATAAGGCCCTGTGAACTAAACAGACCTACGTTCAAATACTAACCAGCTAGCACATTTGGTTCCTTGGAAGTTTTGGTAAAGTATGTTTTTCGTTTCACATTGGTTGGGGGAACAAAACCATACATTTCCAGACAGGAGGAGCATTCAACTCCCCAGTTAAGGTAGCAGTTAAGGTAGGAGGAGCATTCAACTCCCCAGTTAAGGTAGCAGTTAAGGTAGGAGGAGCATTCAACTCCCCAGTTAAGGCATGAGGAGCATTCAACTCCCCAGTTAAGGTAGGAGGAGCATTCAACTCCCCAGTTAAGGTAGGAGGAGCATTCAACTCCCCAGTTCAACTCCCCAGTTAAGTTCAACTCCCCAGGAGGAGGAGGAGCATTCAACTCCCCAGTTTAAGACATGAGGAGCATTCAACTCCCCAGTTAAGGTAGGAGGAGCATTCAACTCCCCAGTTAAGGAGGAGCATTCAACTCCCCAGGATGAGGAGCATTCAACTCCCCAGTTAAGGTAGGAGGAGCATTCAACTCCCCAGTTTAAGACATGAGGAGCATTCAACTCCCCAGTTAAGGTAGGAGGAGCATTCAACTCCCCAGTTTAAGACATGAGGAGCATTCAACTCCCCAGTTTAAGACATGGAGGAGCATTCAACTCCCCAGTTTAAGACATGAGGAGCATTCAACTCCCCAGTTAAGGTAGGAGGAGCATTCAACTCCCCAGTTAAGGTAGGAGGAGCATTCAACTCCCCAGTTTAAGACATGAGGAGCATTCAACTCCCCAGTTTAAGAGAGGAGCATTCAACTCCCCAGTTAAGGTAGGAGGAGCATTCAACTCCCCAGTTTAAGACATGAGGAGCATTCAACTCCCCAGTTAAGGTAGGAGGAGCATTCAACTCCCCAGTTTAAGACATGAGGAGCATTCACACACGTCCCTACTTCTAACTGTTGTTAAACCCATCTTCAGATGGCGGCTACATCTCCCTGTAGAACTAACCAGATTGCCTCCTATTTCCTATATAGTGCATTACTTTTGACCATGGCCTATAGGTGGGAATAGGCTGCCATTGGGAAGCAGCCCATACTTCACTATCGCAGTGAAATTCATAATAAACACTGTAAGAGCAAACCATTGAATTCATTTGAACTACCATAATAAAACAACACAATTAGTCAATTTGTGTTCTGTTTATTACAGTTCTGGGCATTAAAACTGTGAATAATACAGTTAAAAACTACAACAGCCCAAAACAATAAAGATCATTTCCTGGTGGGTAATAAAACAAAACAAAAGTAATGAACTGAAATTAAAACAAATAAAACCGCAAAATCAATTGAATTAGCGTGCTGTGTCCATTGTGTGGATGCCCTCTGCTCAGAGAACAGAACAGACACGGAACAGAGCAGAGCAGAACAGAACAGAGCAGAACAGACACAGAACAGACACAGAACAGAACAGAACAGAGCAGAACAGACACAGAACAGACACAGAACAGAACAGAACAGAGCAGAACAGACACAGAACAGACACAGAACAGAACAGAGCAGAACAGAACAGAGCAGAACAGACACAGAACAGACACAGAACAGAACAGAACAGAACAGAACAGAACAGACACAGAACAGACACAGAACAGAACAGAGCAGAACAGACACAGAACAGACACAGAACAGAACAGAACAGACACAGAACAGACACAGAACAGAACAGAACAGAACAGAACAGAACAGACACAGAACAGACACAGAACAGAACAGAACAGAACAGACACAGAACAGACACAGAACAGAGAAGAACAGACACAGAACAGACACAGAACAGAACAGAGCAGAACAGAGCAGATACAGAACAGAACAGAACAGAACAGAGCAGAACAGAACAGAACAGAACAGAACAGAACAGAACAGAGCAGATACAGAACAGAACAGAGCAGAACAGAACAGACACAGAACAGAGCAGAACAGAACAGAACAGAACAGACACAGAACAGAACAGACACAGAACAGACACAGAACAGAACAGAACAGAACAGAACAGAACAGAGCAGAACAGAACAGAACAGACACAGAACAGAACAGAGCAGAACAGAACAGAACAGAACAGAACAGAGCAGAACAGAGCGGAACAGAACAGAGCAGAACAGAACAGAACAGAACAGACACAGAACAGAACAGAACAGAACAGAGCAGATACAGAACAGAACAGAACAGAACAGACACAGAACAGACACAGAACAGAACAGAGCAGATACAGAACAGAACAGAGCAGAGCAGAACAGAACAGACACAGAACAGAACAGAACAGAACAGAACAGACACAGAACAGACACAGAACAGAACAGAACAGAACAGAACAGAACAGAACAGACACAGAACAGAACAGAACAGAACAGAACAGAGCAGAACAGAACAGAACAGAACAGAGCAGAACAGAGTAGAACAGAACAGAGCAGAACAGAGTAGAACAGAACAGACACAGAACAGAACAGAACAGAGCAGAACAGAACAGAACAGAGCAGAACAGAGTAGAACAGAACAGAGTAGAACAGAGTAGAACAGAACAGACACAGAACAGAACAGAGCAGAACAGAACTGTGACACCACCGAGTTCTATGTTGCTAATAAAGACACACAGGATTTATTTAGAGCATTTGGTCTCAGGTCTTAATGATCCCTATCAGCAGTCTGTCACCCACTATGTTAAGACACAGCACATCTATGCATACCGTCAAGACACATTTACCAACATTCATTAGTATTGTGGCTGAAACTGTGCATCAGTGGTGGAGATACAAGAGCCAGCGCTCGGCCTAGTTCTGTTGCAGCCCGCCTAATAGCAACTTGGCTTTGATAATTGAGAAAAAAATGTTTTTTTGGGGGGGGTATGGATTTGGGGAAATAATCTAGTGGATAATATTATACTAATCTAAAAATAGTCCAGAGAAGACACTGGTTAACATCTGAGTACAAGAGGGTGGTGGTGATGAGGACAGGTGGCCAGGGCTGGAGGAGGATGTAGCACGCAGAGAGAGAGAGAGA
>NC_056444.1:85504085-85514085 GCF_018296145.1 Oncorhynchus tshawytscha
CCTCAGCTCCCAATCCCACCACCTCAGCTCCCAATCCCACCACCTCAGCTCCCACCACCTCATCCCACCACCTCAGCTCCCAATCCCACCACCTCAGCTCCCAATCCCACCACCTCAGCTATCAGCTCCCAATCCCACCACCTCAGCTCCCAATCCCACCACCTCAGCTCCCTATCCCACCACCTCAGCTCCCAATCCCACCACCTCAGCTCCCAATCCCAACACCTCAGCTCCCTATCCCACCACCTCAGCTCCCAATCCCACCACCTCAGCTCCCAATCCCACCACCTCAGCTCCTAATCCCAACACCTCAGCTCCCAATCCCAACACCTCAGCTCCCAATCCCACCACCTCAGCTCCCAATCCCACCACCTCAGCTCCCTATCCCACCACCTCCTCAGCTCCCAATCCCACCACCTCAGCTCCCTATCCCACCACCTCAGCTCCCAATCCCACCACCTCAGCTCCCTATCCCACCACCTCAGCTCCCTATCCCACCACCTCAGCTCCCTATCCCACCACCTCAGTTGACATAGACAACTCCACCACGTCAGCTGACATAGACAATCCCACCACCTCAGTTATCTCGGCTCCCTCAGATGACAGGACAGCTCCTCTCCCAGCAGCTGGTGCCACCACCAAGTCCCCCAAAGGCCTGCTACCATCCACTGATATTATGGACAAACAGTATGTTAATAAAGACAAACAGGAGGCATACCCATGGATAGATTGTAAAGAAGGTAAGATGGGCTGCGAAACGTGTCACACACCTGTCAGTCTACACGTCTCAAGGGTTTGAAACATTTAAACGAATGGCGTTTATACACAGTAAGTCATAGTGGGTCAAATCCAACTTATCCAAATTATCCAACACAAGCAATCAAGAGCGTACAAAACAGGCACAACGTATCACTGACAAATGCTCTTGAAAACACTTGAAAAGCTGTTTGACGGTATGAATGTGTCCTACCTGAAAGCCACCTGCACTGTGCTCTACTGTATCATGCATTTATTCACTATAATCTACCTGAGCTGCACATCATCAATGGGGGGGTGGGGGTAAACATTTGGTATGGACTCTATTCCTGAGATGCGCAAAAAATATATATTTGCGAGCACATAATTGAGATAAAAGGTAATGTCTCAATAATAATAGATATTAATAGATACATCTGCTAGCCTTAGAAACTAAACTACGATGATAGTTTATCTCAAATGTGCACCAGTGAGCTACATTTTGTCTTATCTTTCATCTTTAACGAGCTTCCCGACGAAAAGGCAGAGACTATTGTGAAACATTTCATTGTTTAAGTTTTGTAATTGGTCGGCGGGCAAAAGAAAAGGGGTCGCTAGCTGCCATCCCATTGGTCTAAACCAAACCTTTTTTCCTTTTTTTAATCTACACAAAATACCCCATAATGACAAAGCAAGAACTGTTTTTCTGTTTTTTTAATTGTTGCTAATTTATACAAATTAAAAAACTGAAATATTACATTTATATAAGTATTCAGACCCTTTACTCAGTACTTTGTGGAAGCACCTTTGGAAGTGATTACAGCCTAGAGGCTTCTTGGGCATGACGTTACAAGCTTGGCACACCTGTATTTGGGGAGTTTCTCCCATTCTTCTCTGCATATCCTTTCAAGTTATGTCAGGTTGGATGTGGAGTGTTTCTGCACAGCTATTTTCAGGTCTCTCCAGAGGTGTTTGATCAGGTTCAAGTCTGGGCTCTGGCTGGGCCACTCAACGACATTCAGAGACTTGTCCAGAAGCCACTCCTGCGTTGTCTTGGCTGTGAGCTTAGGATTGTTGTCCTGTTGGAAGGTGAACCTTCGGCCCAGTCTTATGTTCTGAGCACTCAGGAGCACTCTGAGGTGCTCCTGAGGTTTTCATGAAAGGAACTCTCTGTACTTTGCTCCGTTCATCTGTGCCTTGATCTGAGAGTCTTTAGGTGCCTTTTGGCAAACTCCAAGAGGGGTCATCATGTGCCTTTTACTGAGGAGTGGCTTCTGTGTGGCGACTCTACCATAAAGACCATAACTATAGAGATAGTTGTACTTCTGGAAGGTTCTCCCATCTCCACAGAGGAACTCTAGAGTTCTGTCAGAGTGACCATCAGGTTCTTGGTCATCTGCCTGACCAAGGCCCTTCTCCCCTGATTGATCAGTTTGGTCGGGCGGCCAGCTCTTCGAAGAGACTTGGTAGTTCCAAAGAATGATGGAGGCCACTGTGTTCTTGGGGACCTTCAATTCTGCAGAAATGTTTTAGTACCCTTCCCAAGATCTGTGCCTCGACACAATCCTGTCTCTGAGCTCTACGGACAATTCCTTTGACCTCATTGCTTGGTTTTTGCTCTGACATGCATTGTCAACTGTGGGACTTTATATAGACAGGTGTGTGCTTTCCAAATCATGTCCAATCAATTTAATTTACCACAGGTGGACTCCAATCAAGTTGTATAAATATCTCGGGGATGATCAACGGAAACAGGATGCACCTGAGCTCAATTTCGAGTCTCATAGCAAAGGGTCTATATACTTATGTAAATAAGGTATTTCTGTTTTTAATTTTTAATACATATGCAAAAATGTTACAAAAATGTTTTTTCACTTTGTCATTATTGTGATGTCATTATGGGGTATTGTGATGTCATTATGGGGTATTGTGATGTCATTATGGGGTATTGTGATGTCATTATGGGGTATTGTGATGTCATTATGGGGGTATTGTGATGTCATTATGGGGTATTGTGATGTCATTATGGGGTATTGTAATGTCATTATGGGGTATTGTGTGTAGATATCTGAGGAAATTGTTTTATTTAATCCATTTTAGAATAAGGCTGTAACGTAACAAAATATGGAAAAAGTCAAGGAACTCAGTCCAGCTTTCAACTTATTCTTTAAAGTTGTTATAGTAGAATATACAAGGTGACATTACTAAATCGGCTAGTGCATCATCAGTTCCTCTTGTCAGGTTCGTCATTACAGAGAGATGTTTATAACTTGTCAGAAATGTCCAGATCAACAGCTACCTTTTTTTAAATAAAAAAAACACAGTTTTTAGCCCATTGATAATGTTGGAAATTTTTTGTCACTCAAAAAAATCACATGAATACACGTTAGACATGGCAAAATGTATGGAATTGTGTGCATAAAAATGTCTTTAAAACTGCAAAATGTTATTTGACATGACAAGATGTGTAGAATTGCAGGAAAGAAACTTTTCAAACTTAAAAATTCTCAGTTTCTGAACGAGAGGGAAAAAGTTTAGGAATCCCCATAGACTGGAACTGGAGGTTCCACTTTCAAATCTACATGGACAAACTGTACACCGTATACAGTCTATCTCCCCAAAACCAGAACCAAAACGTTGAGTGCGCTGCCCCCCCCCAAAAAAATTTTTTAGCAACAAACTGGCCCCCCCAAAAAATTTAGGGAATGTATTAGCAACACGCTGGGCAGCGAGCTCTTCTTTCTGACTTCAAAGCACTCTGCGCTCACTTTGAGCCGGCCAAATTGGACCTAACAAGAACAGAAAAGATCTACACGCATATTCTCATCTGAGTGACATCAATCAAATCATCGGCATGCAGATGCAGTTTGGACATTTCACCAGTAAAACATCAAGAATTATCATTTCACAATTGACAGTGACGATGATTGTGAAATGAGATATGCCTAACTTGATATTTGATGGTATTAAATATTTGTATATTATATATTAAATATATAAATATTTTCTGCACAGGCAGACGTTGTAGTTGGATTTTACGCATATAGGCTACATCTGTAGGTACAAACTTTGATTGAAGAAATTGTACTACAATTGTACTACAACTGTTGTACTGCAACACTGAACAGTAAGTCTAAAGAACCTGACTGTTGTGTGTCTTCACTATGAAACCGTTTCAACAAGGACAGCCTTTTGGTTGAGATCAAATTGATCTGCAACACAGAGATATTAAGCTGGAATAACATTTGACAGGTGAAATGAAAGCCATATGCTTTGGATGCTTAGTCAAGCAGTTTTGAATTGGATCATTGTGATCTGGAGCAGATGAGAAACGACAGTACAGGCACCGGCATTTATTTTAAAGAAATAGAGAGGGGGAGGCAGGAATGGGGGAGACGGGGAGGTAGGGAGTGAGGCAAGAAGGCAGGCAGGGAGGGAAGCGGGGGACGGCAGGCAGGGAGGCAGGCAGTCAAGGGAGAAAGGCGGGGGTATGCCGGCAGGGAGGCAGGTAGGGAGGTAGACAGGCAAAGAATCAGAGAGGTAGAGAGGTAGGCAACAAGGTAGGCAGGCAGGGAAGGAGAGAATGACAGGGAAGTAGGGAGGGAGGAAGGGTGGGAGGGAGGGAGGCAGGGAAGGAGAGAGAGAATGACAAGGAAGTAGGGAGGGAGGCAGGGTGGGAGGGAGGGAGGGCGGTAGGGAGGCAGGTAATGAGGCAGACAGACAGGGTCGGCTGAGGCTCTGTATTGAAAGCCTTGCAGCAGCCCACACCAGCACAGATCATTAATTCAAGGTCACCCTCGAAAGACTATAATGCATAATGATCACTGCCAGCCATGTTAGCATTGATTCAGTACTGGTACTATGTGTAATAGTACCATGTTATCATTGACTCAGTACTGGTACTCTGTGTATACAGCCATGTTAGCATTGATTCAGTACTGGTACTCTGTGTATATAGACATGTTATCATTGATTGTACAGGTACCATGTTGTTCTTACTCATAGAGTATATATTATTACTTTTTTATGACATGTTTTGCTTTTCTATTATTTCTCTATTTTCTTTCTCTCTTCCTTGTTGGGAACGACCTGTAACTAAGCATTTCACTGTTTGTCTACTACACCTGTTGTTTACGAAACGTGACGAATAAAACTTTATTTTATTTGATAAAATTCTCAGATACTTCTCTGCATTTAATCCTTTCAAGTTATGCCAGGTTGGATGTGGAGTGTTGCTGCTCAGCTATTTTCAGGTCTCTCCAGAGGTGTTTGATTAGGTTCAGGGCCATGATTGGTGGACTGAGAGACATGAAAAACAGCTTCTATTTTAACCTCTTTAGGCTAGGGGGTGGTATTTTCACGTCCGGATGAAAAGCGTGCCCAAAGTAAACTGCCTGCTACTCAGGCCCAGAAGCTAGGATATGCATATTATTAGTATATTTGGATACAAAACAATCTGAAGTTTCTAAAACAGTTTGAATAATGTGAGAATAACAGAACGTATTTGGCAGGCGAATCCCCGAGGACAAACCATCCAGGAAAAAAAATGTTTGAGGTCACTCTCTTTTCATTGAGTTTTCTATGTGGATCAAGATTTCTAAGGCACTTGCTTGCAGTTCCAATTGCTTCCACTAGATGTCAACAGTCTTTAGAAATTGGTTGATGTTTTTCCCTTGAGAAATGAAGAAGTAGGGCTGTTCAGAACGAGGGTCGAGTCTAGTGTACTGTTGTGGTTGGGGCGAACGACCTGAAAGCTCGCTCCACTTTGTTTTTATCCAGTATTGAACACAGTTTATCCCGTCTTAAATTTCATTGATTATTTACGTTTAAAAATACCTAAAGTTGGATTAGGAAAATTGTTTAAAATGTTTGGATAAAGATTACAGGTAATTTATTAGATATTTTGTAGTCATGTTGCGCGAGTTGGAACCAGTGTTTTTCTGGATCAAATGTGCCAAATAAATTGACATTTTGGAGCTATAACGATGGAATTAATCGAACAAAAGGACCATTTGTGATGTTTATGGGACATATTGGAGTGCCAACAGAAGGAGCTCGTCAAAGGTAAGGCATGAATTATATCGTTATTTCTGAGTTTTGTGTCGCGCCTGGCGGGATGAAATCTGATTGTCTGTGTTTGTTTGATGGGGTCCTGTCCTCAAATAATAGCATGGTTTGCTTTCGCTGTAAAGCCTTTTTGAAATCTGACACGGTGGCTGGATTAACTTCTCTACGGTAGGGGGCAGCATTGGGAATTTTGGATGAAAAGCGTGCCCAAATTAAACTACTTGCTACTCAGCCATAAAAACATAGAATATGCATATAATAGATTTGGATAGTAGATTTGGATAGAAAACATTCTGAAGTTTCTACAACTGTTTGAATGATGTCTGTGAGTATAACATAACTCATATGGCAGGCAAAAACCTGTGAAAGAATCCAACCAGGAAGTCGGAAATCTGAGGATGGTTGTTTTTCAACACCTTCCCTATTGATGATACAGTGGGATATTGGTCATGTTGCACTTGCTAAGGCACTAGATCTAGCCACTAGATGTCAACAATCTTTAGAACCTTGTTTGAGGCTTCTACTGTGAAGTGGAGGCGAATGAGAGGGGAATGAGTCAGAGGTCTGCCAGGAGCCACGAGCTGACCATGCGCGGTCACATGAAAGTTAGCTTGCATTCCATTGCTTTTCTACAGACAAAGGAATTCTCCGGTTGGAACATTATTGAAGATTTATGTTAAAAACATCCTAAAGATTGATTCTATACATCGTTTGACATGTTTCTACGGACTGTAACGGAACTTTTGGACTTTTCGTCTGCTCGTGCGTCATGAAGTTGGATTTCTGGGCTGAACGCTGAACTAACAACAAGGAGGAATTTGGACATAAATGATGGACATTATCGAACAAAACAAACATTTATTGTGGAACTGGGATTCCTGGGAGTGCATTCTGATGAAGATCATCAAAGGTAAGTGAATATTTATCATGCTATTTCTGACTTCTGTTGACTCCAACATGGAGGATATCTGTCTGGCTTGATTTGTCTTCTGAGCGCCGTACTCAGATTATTGCATGGTTTGCTTAAAGTATTTTTTAAATCTGACACAGCGGTTGCATTAAGGAGAAGTATATCTTTAATTCTGTGAATAACACTTGTATCGTTTATCAATGTTTATTATGAGTATTTCTGGAAATTGATGTGGCTCTCTGCAAAATTACCAGATGTTTTGGAACTACTGAACATAACGCGCCAATGTAAACTCAGATTTTTGGATATAAATATGAACTTTACCAAACAAAACATAACATGTGTAACATGAAGTCCTAGTGTCATCTTGATAAAGATCATCAAAGGTTAGTGATTAATATATCTATATTTCGTGACTCCTCTCTTTGGCTGGAAAAATGGCTGTCTTTTTCTGTGAGTCGGACCTAACATAATCATTTGGTTTGCTTTCGTCGTAAAGCCTTTTTGAAATCGGACAGTGTGGCTGGATTTACAAATACATGTATGTTTGAGGAATTTTAATTATGGGATTTCTGTTGTTTTGAATTTGGCGCCCTGCAGTTTCACTGGCTGTTGACAGGTGGGACATTACCGTTCCACGTACCCTAGAGAGGTTAACAAGAAGTAAAGCTTTATTTTGGTGTATTGTAATTATATAAAAGTATAAAAGTTAAATATTTCTAATAATTGAATTTGAATTTGACACTTCCGTTTCACCAGATCTTGTCAGATCTTGTCAAATCGATCCCCTTAGTTCATTAGACTGTTACAGTCACCACAAGCCGTCCTCCACCCAGTACCCTGCCCTGAACTTAGTCACTGTTACTTGCCTGCTACCAGCCGGTAGTCTACCCTGCACCGTAGAGAGCTGCCTTCAGAAAGTATTCACATCCCTTTACCTTTTCCATATTGTGTTGTGTAACAGCCTGAATTTTAAAATGGATTTAATTTAGATTTTGTGGGGTGACTGGTCTACACACAATACTCCATAATGTCAAAGTGGAATTACTAAATATGTCACATTTTTGTACAAATCAATTCAAAATGAAAAGCTGAAATATCAATAAGTATTCAATCGCTTTATCGAATAAGTTCATGGCTTTAAAACATCACAAAAAGGTGTATGTATTTCTCCTGTTTTCAGGGGCGTATGAATATTTCCTTTAACCTGTCACATATGGACTCACTCGGTGTGCAATAATAGTGTTTAACATGATTTTTGAACGACTACCTCATCTCTGTACCCCACACATACAATTATCTGTAAGGTCCCTCAGTCGAGCAGTGAATTTCAAACACAGATTCAACCACAAAGACCAGGGAGGTTTTCCAATGCCCCTCAAAGAAGGGCAGACATTGAATTGAGCATGGTGCAGTTATTAATTACACTTTTGAGGGCGTATCAACACACCCAGTCACTACAAAGATACGGGTGTCCTGCGGAAGGTTTCATTCTACTCCAGCAACTGAGTTAGTAAGGAGTCCTTCTTCTTAACTCAGTTGCCGGAGAGGAAGGAAACCGCTCAGAGGTCAATGGTGGCCTTAAAACAGTCACAGAGTTTAATGTCTGTGACAGGAGAAAACTGAGGATGGATCAACAACATGTAGTTACTCCACAATACTAACCTAAATGAAAAGAAGGAAGCCTGTGCAGAATATTTCACCTAAAAATGTGGAAAAGCAATTCACTTTTTGACATGAAAAGGAAGTGTTACGTTTTGGGACAATACAACACTTTACCGAGTACCACCCTCCATATTCTTAAGCATAGCTGCATCATGTTATGGGTATGCTTCTAATCGTTAAGGACTGGGGAGTTTTTCAGGATAAAATGAAACATAATGGAGCTAATGGAGGCTCTCTAATGTAGACCAGATTAATCAACTAGTTAGTTATATCAGCCGATCATCTCTAATGTAGGCTAGATGAATCAACTAGTTAGTTATATCAGCCGATCATCTCTAATGTAGGCTAGATGAGTCAACTAGTTAGTTATATCATCTCTAATGTAGGCTAGATGAATCAACTAGTTAGATATATCATCTGATCACCTCATAGGAGGGCAAAGGGTCAGGTGCTCCAGCACTCCTAGGGCTCCATCTGTGTGCCTGCTGGAATCTCTTCATGAGTTCACCCTCTCATTTGGCTCACATACACTCACACACTGTCTCTAATAGATTCATTATTTTACTATATGATTATAAAATATGACTTGTGATTTTTTTTATTTTTATAAACAATATCTTAACCTCCATATGTCAGAGACCTTGTAACACTTTCATCATGTAATGTGTTTTTGGTCCAGCACATACTGTACCTACCCACCACCGGACAACTGTACAATAACATTGAATGTGTGAAAGCTGTCAGTTTGTTGAGAATTAAAAGATTACTACACGGAAAACAATTCTTAATTTTTAAATGTACGTGGTTGGATTACATCATTACCCCTCCCCAACTGCCAACGGTTATCCAAATAGAGAGAGAGAGAGAGGGGGAGAGAGGGGAGAGAGAGGGAGAGGAGAGAGAGAGAGAGAGAGAGAGAGAGAGAGAAGAGAGATGGAGAGAGAGGAGAGAGAGAGAGGGGAGAGAGGGGAGAGAGAGAGAGAGAGGGAGGAGAGAGAGAGAAGAGAGGGAGAGAGGGGAGAGAGAGGGAGAGAGAGGAGAGAGAGAGAGAGAGAGAGAGAGAGAGAGAGGGAGAAAGAGGAGAGAGAGGGGGAGAGAGAGAGAGAGAGAGAGAGAGAGAGAGAGAGAGAGAGAGAGATGGAGAAAGAGGGAGAGAGGGGAGAGAGAGAGAGAGAGAGAGAGGAGAGACAGAGAGAGGGGGAGAGAGAGAGAGAGAGAGAGAGAGAGAGAGAGAGAGAGAGAGAGAGAGAGAGAGAGAGAGAGAGAGGAAATCGAGAGAGAGAGAGTATAATCCAGTCACAAACTATATAGTCTGGTCTGCTCTACAGCAGCCTACTGTAGAAAGGGGTCGAAATTCGAGCCAGCACATCCTACAGGAGATCAAAAACAAATCCCTTTTGTATTGCAGTCCACCACACCATATTGACCAACTGGTTGTCACCAAAGACAAATTCAATATTGTCCTTTATGTTATGCTATTATTTTCATTTATCACACCCATATGTGTTTTTGGAAAATAAAATATGTTCAATATGTTCAATGTAATAATTTTTTTATATTATATATATGATATTGCCGCATGATCTTTGACTAAACAGCGTTCTATAATACCACTAAAAAAGC
>NC_056444.1:85519085-85524085 GCF_018296145.1 Oncorhynchus tshawytscha
GAGGGACTGAGGGAAGAGAGAAGTAGAGGGACTGAGGGAAGAGAGAAGTAGAGGGACTGAGGGAAGAGAGAAGTAGAGGGACTGAGGGAAGAGAGAAGTAGAGGGACTGAGGGAAGAGAGAAGTAGAGGGACTGGAGGGAAGGGAAGAAGAGAGAAGTAGAGGGACTGAGGGAAAGAGAGAAGTAGGGGGACTGAGGAAAGAGAGAAGCAATAGGGACTGAGGGAAGAGAGAAGTAGGGGGACTGAGGAAAGAGAGAAGCAAGAGGGACTGAGGAAAGAGAGAAGTAGAGGGACTGAGGAAGAGAGAAGTAGAGGGACTGAGGGAAGAGAGAAGTAGAGGGACTGAGGGAAGAGAGAAGTAGAGGGACTGAGGTAAGAGAGAAGTAGGGGACTGAGGGAAGAGAGAAGTAGAGGGACTGAGGGAAGAGAGAAGTAGGGGGACTGAAGGAAGAGAGAAGTAGAGGGACTGAGGGAAGAGAGAAGTAGGGGACTGAGGAAGAGAGAAGCAAGAGGGACTGAGGAAAGAGAGAAGTAGAGGGACTGAGGAAAGAGAGAAGTAGAGGGACTGAGGAAAGAGAGAAGTAGGGGGACTGAGGAAAGAGAGAAGTAGGGGACTGAGGAAGAGAGAAGTAGAGGGACTGAGGGAAAGAGAAGTAGGGGGACTGAGGAAAGAGAGAAGTAGTGGGACTGAGGAAAGAGAAGTAGAGGGACTGAGGAAGAGAGAAGTAGAGGGACTGAGGAAAGAGAGAAGTTGAGGGACTGAGGAAAGAGAGAAGTAGGGGACTGAGGAAAGAGAGAAGTAGGGGGACTGAGGAAAGAGAGAAGTAGGGGACTGAGGAAAGAGAGAAGTAGGGGACTGAGGAAAGAGAGAAGTAGAGGGACTGAGGAAGAGAGAAGTAGAGGGACTGAGGGAAGAGAGAAGTAGGGGGACTGAGGAAAGAGAGAAGTAGAGGGACTGAGGTAAGAGAGAAGTAGAGGGACTGAGGTAAGAGAGAAGTAGAGGGACTGAGGGAAGAGAGAAGTAGAGGGACTGAGGGAAGAGAGAAGTAGAGGGACTGAGGGAAGAGAGAAGTAGAGGGACTGAGGGAAGAGAGAAGTAGAGGGACTGAGGTAAGAGAGAAGTAGGGGACTGAGGGGAAGAGAGAAGTAGAGGGACTGAGGGAAGAGAGAAGTAGAGGGACTGAGGGAAGAGAGAAGTAGAGGGACTGAGGTAAGAGAGAAGTAGGGGACTGAGGGAAGAGAGAAGTAGAGGGACTGAGGGAAGAGAGAAGTAGAGGGACTGAGGGAAGAGAGAAGTAGAGGGACTGAGGGAAGAGAGAAGTAGAGGGACTGAGGGAAGAGAGAAGTAGAGGGACTGAGGTAAGAGAGAAGTAGGGGGACTGAGGTAAGAGAGAAGTAGAGGGACTGAGGGAAGAGAGAAGTAGAGGGACTGAGGGAAGAGAGAAGTAGGGGGACTGAGGGAAGAGAGAAGTAGAGGGACTGAGGGAAGAGAGAAGTAGAGGGACTGAGGGAAGAGAGAAGTAGAGGGACTGAGGGAAGAGAGAAGTAGAGGGACTGAGGTAAGAGAGAAGTAGGGGACTGAGGTAAGAGAGAAGTAGAGGGACTGAGGGAAGAGAGAAGTAGAGGGACTGAGGGAAGAGAGAAGTAGGGGGACTGAGGTAAGAGAGAAGTAGAGGGACTGAGGGAAGAGAGAAGTAGAGGGACTGAGGGAAGAGAGAAGTAGAGGGACTGAGGGAAGAGAGAAGTAGAGGGACTGAGGGAAGAGAGAAGTAGAGGGACTGAGGTAAGAGAGAAGTAGGGGACTGAGGGAAGAGAGAAGTAGAGGGACTGAGGAAAGAGAGAAGTAGGGGACTGAGGGGAAGAGAGAAGTAGAGGGACTGAGGAAAGAGAGAAGTAGGGGGACTGAGGAAAGAGAGAAGCAATAGGGACTGAGGGAAGAGAGAAGTAGGGGGACTGAGGAAAGAGAAGCAAGGGGACTGAGGAAAGAGAAAGTAGAGGGACTGAGGAAAGAGAGAAGTAGGGGGACTGAGGAAAGAGAGAAGTAGGGGGACTGAGGGAAGAGAGAAGTAGAGGGACTGAGGTAAGAGAGAAGTAGGGGGACTGAGGGGAAGAGAGAAGTAGAGGGACTGAGGGAAGAGAGAAGTAGGGGGACTGAAGGGAAGAGAGAAGTAGAGGGACTGAGGGAAGAGAGAAGTAGGGGGACTGAGGAAAGAGAAGCAAGAGGGACTGAGGAAAGAGAGAAGTAGAGGGACTGAGGAAAGAGAGAAGTAGAGGGACTGAGGAAAGAGAGAAGTAGGGGGACTGAGGAAAGAGAGAAGTAGGGGGACTGAGGAAAGAGAGAAGTAGGGGGACTGAGGAAAGAGAGGTAGGGGGACTGAGGAAAGAGAGAAGTAGTGGGACTGAGGAATGAGAAGTAGAGGGACTGAGGAGAGAGAAGTAGGGGGACTGAGGAAAGAGAGAAGTTGAGGGACTGAGGAAAGAGAGAAGTAGAGGGACTGAGGGAAGAGAGAAGTAGTGGGACTGAGGAAAGAGAAGTAGAGGGACTGAGGAAAGAGAGAAGTAGGGGGGACTGAGGAAAGAGAGAAGTAGAGGGACTGAGGAAAGAGAGAAGTAGGGGGGACTGAGGAAAGAGAGAAGTAGAGGGACTGAGGGAAAACCAGTGGAACCCATGATGAATAAAATAACAGTTTCCTATGCCCCTTTTCTTTACTCCTCCATTTACATCCATCATTTATTCTCCCTCCCCGTTTTCCTATTCTCCTTTCATCTTCGATTCTTTCCCATTTTCCTGCCTATCTGTCCCTTGCACTAATCCACTCCACCTCCCTCTCCCTCCTCTCGACAATCCTGATTTTCGTTCTATCATTCTGTCGTTCCTACCCTTTTCTCAGCCTTTCTATTTCTCCTTCCTCTCCTCTCCTTCCTCTCCTCTGCTCCCCCCTCTCCTCCCCCCTCCTTCCTCTCTTCTCCTCTCTCTCCACTCATCTCCTCTCTTTCCTCTCCTTCATTTCCTTCCCTACCCTTCCTCTCCTCTGCTCCCTCCACTCCTTCCTCTCCTTCATCTCCTCTCCTCCCCTCTTCTTCCTTTCCTCCTCTCCTCTCCTCTCCTTCATCTCCTCCACTCTCCTTCCTCTCCCCAGCTCCTTTGTCATTCTATAATCAAGTTTAGCTGCAGGAAGAGTCATACACAGAAGAGAGAGAGAGAGAGAGGGAGAGGGAGAGAGAGTGAGCAAGCGAAAGAGAGAGAGGGATAGAGAGAGTTAGAGACGGAGAAGGGAGGAGGAAGAGGTTGCTAAGAAACGGTTGCTATGAAACTAAGGGGAGCGGTGCTAGAATCAGCAGTCGAGAGTGTTGCCTTGGCGACTGGGGTTTCACACTATCCTGCTGGATTTAGCTGCAATATGGGAGGGCCTCCGACTGGACGCATTACACGTAGAAGACGTATAATACATCATATGACAGGTATAATACATCATATGACAGGTATAATACATCATATGACAGGTATATGACAGGTATAATACATCATATGACAGGTATAATACATCATATGACAGGTATAATAGGTATAATACATCATATGACAGGTATAATACATCATATGACAGGTATAATACATCATATGACAGGTATAATACATTATATGACAGGTATAATACATTATATGACAGGTATAATACATTATATGACAGGTATAATACATCATATGACAGGTATATGACAGGTATAATACATCATATGACAGGTATAATACATCATATGACAGGTCATATGACAGGTATAATACATTATATGACAGGTATAATACATTATATGACAGGTATAATTAATCATATGACAGGTATATGACAGGTATAATACATCAAATGACAGGTATATGACATCATATAAGGTATATGACATCATATGACAGGTATAATACATCATATGACAGGTATATGACAGGCATAATACATCAAATGACAGGTATAATACATCACATGACAGGTATATGACAGGTATAATTAATCAAATGACAGGTATATGACAGGCATAATTCATCAAATGACAGGTATATGACAGGTATAATTCATCAAATGACAGGTATATGGCAGGTATAATTCGTCAAATGACAGGTATAATACATCACATGACAAGTATAATACATCATATGACAGGTATAATACATCATATGACAGGTATAATACATCATATGACAGGTATATGACAGGTATAATACATCATATGACAGGTATATGACAGGTATAATACATCATATGACAGGTATATGACAGGTATAATACATCATATGACAGGTATAATACATCATATGACAGGTATAATACATCATATGACAGGTATATGACAGGTATAATACATCATATGACAGGTATAATACATTATATGACAGGTATAATACATCATATGACAGGTATAATACATCATATGACAGGTATATGACAGGTATAATACATCATATGACAGGTATATGACAGGTATAATACATCATATGACAGGTATAATACATCATATGACAGGTATATGACAGGTATAATACATCATATGACAGGTATAATACATCTTATGACAGGTATATGACAGGTATAATACATCATATGACAGGTATAATACATCATATGACAGGTATAATACATCATATGACAGGTATAATACATCATATGACAGGTATAGGACAGGTATAATACATCATATGACAGGTATAATACATATAATACAGGTATATGACAGGCATAATACATCATATGACAGGTATATGACAGGTATAATACATTATATGACAGGTATAATATATCATATGACAGGTATATGACAGGTATAATTCATCATATGACAGGTATAATACATCATATGACAGGTATATGACAGGTATATACATCATATGACAGGTATATGACAGGTATAATACATCATATGACAGGTATATGACAGGTATAATACATCATATGAAGGGTATAATACGTCATATGACAGGCATTATACATCATATGACAGGTATAATA
>NC_056444.1:85529085-85551585 GCF_018296145.1 Oncorhynchus tshawytscha
AAATAAAACCTAATAAAAACATCTGTCTCTTCCAGGACCGGAGTCTACGCAGACTGGTGTGCTATAGCCAATCAGAGCTACAGTAGGCCTTCATGGAAACAAGCCATTTGCTATACAGACAGGGCCACCATTCACTTTGTACTGGACTGTGTGTTTACAGGCAGTAGGTAGCAACAGTGTGACTTTAGATCCTTAGAACACATTCACCAAAAACCACCAAATACACCTGAATGGATTCCTGCAAAATAATGTATATAAACACCACGGGAGTCCTCTTACAGTCCTATTGATTAAACAACCATGAAAAGGTAGGCTATCTTCCTCTATTTGCACATCAACAACAACAATATCAACAACTAATGCTAGCCAAGAGCAAGATGAGCTAAAATCTAATGAAGGAACATTAGATAAACCCTCAAAAGATAGTTGGCCGTCAAAATTGCTTTGATAAACGATGGGGAATAGTATGTAAGCATCCACGTCCTTATGCAGCTTGCCTGCCAATGCTTGTCCCAACCAAGCACCCAAGCTAGCTGGCTAAAGTTGTCAAGTTTGCTAGCTAGCTACTTCCAGACACAAATGAGTGAACAGCTCACTCTGACCATTTTACTCACCCCTAGCAGAGCTGGTTAGGCTGTTACCATGATTTCTACAGTGTTTGTGACTAAGTATTTTTGGCTGATGTTTACTGACACCGGTCATATTTAACAGTTGTTGCGCATTCTTAAATTCATCAGTTATTCAACGCTCTGGCAAACTCAGACAAAAGTGCTCTAAAAATCGGAATAAATAGCCAGAGTGAATTTGAGCAGGCAAGAGGTATGCTAACTGGATAACAGTTGTTCAAGTTCAGTATATCTGGCTAGCTAGCAAAGTGATATACATTTCTTGATAGCTACCCAAATGAAACTCTCGAGCTCACCTCGAGATGGCTCTGTAGCCACCGAAAAATTATATTATGTTAAATTATAAAATTATATTAATCATGCATTGAACTGCATCTCCTCATATAATTTTTCGGTGGCTACAGAACTTGAACGACTGTTATCCAGTTAGCACACCTCTTGCGTGCGCAAATTCACTCTGGCTATTTATTCTGATCAATCACTCACCCACTACAATGACAGCTAGCTAATTTTAGGCTATGTGTTTTTAGCTTGCTAAATAAATAGATACGCTAGCCTATTAGCTACCTTATGACTGACTTGGCCCTTGATAGTTTGATTGCATTGACAATCCCAGCCTTAGTTACATTCGTCCGTTTTTTTGTCCAAAATATTGAGTCATTGAAACTGAACCAGTTGCATCCTGAATGGAGGCAGCAAACAAGATACCAGGGCCAGCTGGGATTTACAACCTGATAGCAATATTCTTTCGACTACCAAGAAATGTATTGGTGAATTATATGAATCAGGCATTGACCTGCATCCCATTTTTTCTGCCAACAATGCTTTGGTGTACATCATGGAATGTGGAATCACATAGAACCTATTTTTAAAACCAATTTTTTAAGTTGCTTTTGAAGCAGAAACTGAGATTTAAAAAAAAACATTTAAACTGATTTTTTTTCTGATATTTTTTCTGATATTATCATTGTTTGTTTTGTTTCATTTCTGCAAAATAGTTACAAATGAAGCCAATTATTGAGGTGACGAAACAATGTCATTAAATATAATGATACGAAAATGTAGGTTAGATCATCTAAATGTATAACAGTAAATTGTCAGTTAAATATATGTGGCTATTAAAAGTTTGTGATCTCCACCCCAAAACGAATAGCTGGCTGAGACATGTTATTTCATGCTTCAGTTCAAGGTCAGAAAACATGGAGATAGAAGTGCATAAAGGGGAGTTTTAAGTTCCATTTACGTGCTCATAACTTAGGTCTGAATCGGCACAATAAGAATTACGTGCAGGTCTTTTGTTAGTTCTTCCAATTCACTGCTTTGACATCATACTCATTAGTCCTCCTTTCTCCTATCTCCTACCTCCTATCTCCTTTCTTGATCTCCTGTCTGTAGCTTTCACTCTCTTTCTTTCACCTCTCTCTCTCTCCCTCTCTTTCTTTCACGTCTTTCTCTCTTTCACCCCTCTCTCTCTCTCTCCCTCTCTTTCTTTCACCTCTCTCTCTCTCTCTCTCTCTATCCCTCTCTCTCTCACTCTCTCTCTCTTTCTCTCTCTCTCTCTCTCACCTCTCTGTAATGCACTGCGCAAGCAGACACACGTGTGCAGGCAAATCCATGTAGACACATACATCACACTTCATGCATTCACACGGAGGAAATTGCTTGAAGTAGCCAACTGTTTATTCAACATAGTGAATTAACAATTCAACAGAACCACCCCAGTCTACCTCTGTCTCGTGTTCTTTCTCTCCCTCGTCCCTTCCTCCTTCCTCATCCTTCCCTTCCTCCCTCTCTCCTCCCCCACTCCTTCTCCCTCCCTCCCTCCCATCCTCCCCTACTTCCCCCTCTCCCTTCCCTACTTCCCTCCCGCTCCCTCCCTCCTCCCGCCTCCCTTCATTCCTTCCTTCCTTCCTTCCTTCCTTCCTTCCTTCCTTCCTTCCTTCCTTCCTTCCTCCCTCCCTCCCTCCCTCCCTCCCTCCCTCACCCTAATGAGATAGAAGTGCATGTCTATCTGTTTACATTCACTCCTCTTTTCTCCCAGTCTGTTCATCTCTCTGTCACTGTATTACGGCATTCTGTCACTCCATCCGTCTCTTTCCCCTCCTGCTTCATGAAAACCCCCAATCTATTGTCAGTCCAGCTCATGGAAAGATCTGTTTTTTCTGTTTTGCCAACTCATAAAGGTCATTCATTGTACAGCGACATCACCTGGCCTGGTCCCAGATCTATTTTTGCTGTTTTGCCAACTCATAAGGTCATTGTACCGAGACATACTGGTAGCCTGGTCCCAGATCTGGATTGACATTGACCATACAAGTGGGCAAGACAGCACAAACAGGTCTGGGACCAGGCTAGGGACATGTTGGTTAGCACACAGTGCCTCTCTGGCACACCAACAGTAGATTCAGAGTAACTTCTTCTCTTCTCTCTGCGCTGTAGTTGCTGTGTGTGCTCACCACCACAACTGCTACCATACATAACACTACATAAAGCTACATCAAGACTACATGAAGCTTGATAAAGACACAGTGCTTTTCTGGGGAAAGCAACAGTACTATTCAGAGTCATTTCTCTCTGTGTGCTACAGCTGCTGTGAGCTCCCACAATATGTGCTGCCCTGCTTCCCAAAATGCTAAATCATTGATTTGTTTGAGCATCTTCACTTCCCCACTGGCCCCAATGGACCCAAGTGTACATTTGGATTCTGTACATCTACATAACCCTACATAAGGCTACATAAGGCTACATAAAGTATACTATACATCTACATAACCCTACATAAGGCTACATAAGGCTACATAAAGTATACTATACATCTACATAACGCTACATAAGGCTACATAAGGCTACATAAAGTATACTATACATCTACATAACCCTACATAAGGCTACATAAGGCTACATAAAGTATACTATACATCTGCATAACCCTACATGAGGCTACATAAGGCTACATAAAGTATACTATACATCTACATAACGCTACATAAGGCTACATAAGGCTACATAAAGTATACTATACATCTACATAACCCTACATAAGGCTACATAAGGCTACATAAAGTATACTATACATCTGCATAACGCTACATAAGGCTACATAAGGCTAGATAAAGTATACTATACATCTACATAACCCTACATGAGGCTACATAAGGCTACATAAAGTATACTATACATCTACATAACGCTACATAAGGCTACATAAGGCTACATAAAGTATACTATACATCTACATAACCCTACATAAGGCTACATAAGGCTACATAAAGTATACTATACATCTACATAACGCTACATAAGGCTACATAAAGTATACTATACATCTACATAAGGCTACATAAGGCTACATAAAGTATACTATACATCTACATAACGCTACATAAGGCTACATAAGGCTAGATAAAGTATACTATACATCTGCATAATGCTATATAAGGCTACCTAAAGACTAATATACATCTACCTAATGCTACATAACGCTACAAAAGGAAATATAAAGTCTACTATACATCTACATAACGCTACATAAGGCTACATAAAGTATACTATACATCTACATAACGCTACATAAGGCTACATAAGGCTAGATAAAGTATACTATACATCTGCATAACGCTATATAAGGCTACATAAAGACTAATATACATCTACATAATGCTACATAAGGCTACATAAGGCTACATAAAGTATACTATACATCTACATAACACTACATAAGGCTACATAAAGACTACTTTATATCTACATAATTCTACATAAGGCTACATAAAGACTACTATACATCTACATAACACTACATAATGCTACATAGCAACTACTCTCATCTGCATAACACTACATAATGCTACATAAGGTTACATAAAGACTACTATTAATCTACGTAACACTGCATAACGCTACATACGGATACATAAAGACTACTATACATCTACATAATGCTACATAACACAGTATAAGGCTACATAAAGACCATCTAAAAGCACCACTAAATTCCAATGTGAATACCAAGTCAGATATTTTGTTTATTTACACAACAATTTAATGTGTTATTACTGTGCTTCATCTAATAGCACAACCAAATGACTTGGATTACAGTCAAGATTACGTTTAAGTACATGATATTAGTGATCAATGCCGTTTTCAGTTTCTGTGCAGATTATTGTGAAGATTTCCACCAACCCTGCACTCTTTCTATGATTACATTTGTAATTTATTTTACCTTTATTTAACTAGGCAAGTCAGTTAAGAACAAATTCTTCTTTTCAATGATGGCCCTAGGAACAGTGGGTTAAAAGCCTGTTCAGGGGCAGAATGACAGAGTTGTACCTTGTCGGCTCGGGGATTTGAACTTCCAACCTTTTGGTTACTAGTCCAACACTCTAACCACTAGGATACCCTGCCGCCCCAAAAACACAGGTACTGTACTCTCATTTTAAGATTGAATGTTACACTAGTTTGTAAGATAGCCTTAATATTAGGCTATTTACAGTCTTGTAAAAGTAATGTTGAATTGGTTGACGACGCAACCAAATATCAATATTTTAATGAGCTGTATCTACTGCTTGGGATGCTCCATCTGTGCCACTGAGCCTGGCTTTAATTCCATGTTGTCTACACATTTAATAATTGGTATTTTCAACCAAAAATCTAAGTTTAAGAATAGGGTCTAAATCAAATTAAATTAAACTGTATTTAATCCTATGCTATCCCCTTTTATTTTTGGACTAAATGGAGATGTGAATCCAACATATTTATTATTTAAACCCTAAGCCTATATGTATTGTCTATTTTTAGTTGAACTCTGGGTTGAATTGAAACAATAGTTGTTGGTTGACTTTGCAAATGCTTTCTCGGCCTTAATAGTATCATTAATGATATATGACATATAGAGATTATGGTTACATTTGCTCTGTTGAACCTACACTAAGGAATGAATTCGAAAATAACAGCAAATCTATTATTAACTAGAGATATCTCAATAATCATTTTCACAATAGCACATTGGTAGTAGTCAGTGACAAAATTCATAGCTAAGCTAGGATTGGTTAAAACCCTGGATGGGAGACCAAAGAGATAGCTGTAGATACATCACATCATCTCTCCAGTAGGAGGTGCTGTAAATACATCAACTCTCCAGTAGGAGGTGCTGTAGATACATCAACTCTCCAGTAGGAGGTGCTGTAGATACATCAACTCTCCAGTAGGAAGTGCTGTAGATAGATCAACTCTCCAGTAGGAAGTGCTGTAGATACATCAACTCTCCAGTAGGAAGTGCTGTAGATAGATCAACTCTCCAGTAGGAGGTGCTGTAGATAAATCAACTCTCCAGTAGGAGGTGCTGTAGGTAGATCAACTCTCCAGTAGGAGGTGCTGTAGAGAGATCAACTCTTTAGTAGCTTACTTTGTTTCAGAGGTTCAAATTGAACATATACAAGGTTTGTCTATGTTGAAACTTGGTTACCATGACGACATAATCCCGTGGCTGAAATTTCACACTCAAAACAAGTTTCTGACTTTTTTCAAATCCATTGTATTTTCCACGTAGATCCTACATCACATCACAATACGTTAACAACTTACGTTGAAACAACATTGATTTAACCAGTTTGTCCCCAGTTGGCAGTTTGGTTATAAACCAGAGCATATAATGATTATAGAGAACAGTAAATGCACGTGCATTATTAGTATTGAGGTTTCACAGAATAGCAGCGTACAGTACAGTACAAGATGATGCAATGAGGATCTTACCGTCGTGCAGACAAGGAGGAGTCCCATACAGAGTGCTGGAGAGGGTGCAGGGTAAATTACACACCCTGAAACAACCAACCCCCTTCTCTCTCTACCTCCACCTCAGCCTCTCTCCCTCTCTCTAACTGTCACTCCCTCTTCTCTCCACTCCCTCCTCTTCCCTCTCACTCCCTCCTCTCCCCTCTCACTCCCTCCTCTTCCATCTCACTCCCTCCTCTCCCCTCTCACTCCCTCCTCTTTCCTCTCACTCCCTCCTCTCTCCTCTCTCTCTATCTCCTCTCTCTCCCTCCTCCTACCTACTTTCCCCTCTCTCTCCCTCCTCTTACATCTCCCTCCCTCCTCTTACATCTCTTTCCCTCTTCTTCCCTCTCTCTCCCTCCCTCCCTCCTCTTACATCTCCCCCCTCCTCTTACATCTCTTTCCCTCTTCTTCCCTCTCTCTCTCTCCGTCCTCTTACATCTCTCTCTCTCTGTCCCTCCTTCTCTCTCTCTGTCCCTCCTTCTCTTTCTCTCCCTCTTCTACCCTCTCTCTCCCTCCTTCTCTCTCTCCCTCTTTCTCTTCTACCCTCTCTCTCCCTCCTTCTCTCTCTCCCTCTTTCTCTTCTACCCTCTCTCTCCCTCCCTCTCTCTCTCTCCTCTTCCCTCTTTCTCCCTCTTCTTCCCCCTCTCTCCCTAACTCTCTCTCTCCCTCTCTAAGTGAGGTCTCGAAGGAGCTGCATGACTGCATTCTTGACAAACCCTCTACACATGTGTGTGTGTGTGTGTGTGTGTGTGTGTGTGTGTGTGTGTGTATATGTGCAAGCATACGTGCAAGTGTGTGTTTGCATGTGAGTGAGTGAAAGTATTTCGGTGTGGTTGTTCACTATCCAGTGCGCACACACACACACACACACACACACACACACACACACACACACACACACACACACACACACACACACACACACACACACACACACACATGGAGAGGGTTTGTTAAAAATGCAGTCATGCAGTCTCCTTGCAGATGTGTATTTGCTGCCTTGCAGCAGCCTGTCTGTGCTGCAGATGCTTCCAGATCGTTCATAAAGAAACCACCCAGTTATCCTCCTCTCAGGGCACAAACCTTTTATGGATTAATAAACACATTATTTACAGATAGAGTTGCAAAATTCAGGAAACTTTGGCCAGGTTTTCTAGAAATCCCAGTTCGAGTATTCTGAAACGTTATGCTTATTATATACTGTATATACAGTGGGGCAAAAAAGTATTTAGTCAGCCACCAATTGTGCAAGTTCTCCCACTTAAAAATATGAGAGAGGTCTGTAATTTTCATCATAGGTACACTTCAACTATGACAGACAAAATGAGAAGAAAAAAATCCAGAAAATCACATTGTAGGATTCTTAATGAATTTATATGCAAATTATGGTGGAAAATAAGTATTTGGTCACCTACAAACAAGACCACTAGGACCACTAGGACCACCAGGACCAACAGGGCCACTAGGACTAACAGTACCACTAGGACCACTAGGACCAACAGGACCACTAGGACCAACAGGACCACTAGGACCAACAGGACCACTAGGACTAACAGGACCACTAGGACTACTAGGATCAATAGGACCACTAGGACCACTAGGACCAACAAGACCACTAGGTCCAATAGGACCACTAGGACCAACAGGACCACTAGAACCAACAGGACCACTAGGTCCAATAGGACCACTAGGACCCCTAGGACCAACAGGACCACTAGGACCAACAGGACCACTAGGACCAACAGGACCACTAGGACAGCTAGGACTAACAGGACCACTAGGACCAGCAGGACCACTAGGACCAACAGGACCAACAGGACCAAAAGGACCACTAGGACCAACATGACCACTAGGACCACTAGGACCAACAGGACAACTAGGACCACTAGGACCACTAGGACAACCAGGACCACTAGGACCAACAGGACCACTAGGACCAACAGGACCACTAGGACTAACAGGACCACTTGGACCACTAGGATGAACAGGACCACTAGGACCACTAGGACCACTAGGATGAACAGGACCACTAGGACCACTAGGACAACTAGGACCACTTGGACCACTAGGATGAACAGGACCACTAGGACCACTAGGACAACCAGGACCACTTGGACCACTAGGATGAACAGGACCACTAGGACCACTAGGACAACCAGGACCACTAGGACCAACAGGACCCCTAGGACCAACAGGACCTCTAGGACCAACAGGACCACTAGGTCCGCTAGGTCCCCTAGGACCAACAGGACCACTAGGACCAACAGGACCAACAGGACCACCAGGAAAGCTAGGACCAACTGGACCACTAGGAACAACAGGACCACTAGGACCAACAGGACCACTAGGACTAACAGGACCAGCAGGACCACTACGACTAACAGGACCAACAGGACCAACAGGACCACTAGGACCACCAGGACCAACTAGTACCAACATGACCACTAGGACCACTAGGACCAACAGGACCACTAGGACTAACAGGATCAGCAGGACCACTACGACTAACAGGACCAACAGGACCAACAGGACCACTAGGACCACTAGGACAACTAGGACCACCAGGACCAACTAGTACCAACATGACCACTAGGACCACTAGGACCAACAGGACCACTAGGACTAACAGGACCACTAGGACTAACAGGACCAACAGGACCAACAGGACCACTAGGACCACTAGGTCACCAGGACCACCAGGACCACCAGGACCACCAGGACCACCAGGACCACCAGGACCACCCGGACCACCAGGACCACCAGGACCACTAGGACCAACAGGACCACTTGGACTACTGGGACCACTAGGACCACTAGGACCACCAGGACCACTAGGACCAACCAGACCACCAGGACCCCCAACTAGCTGTAATGATGCTTTTTCCAGGTGATTTGTCTTTTATTACCAGGCAAATACGAGACCATAAAGAAGCATAACCAATGCCAAACCTAACTTGAGCTATGCGTGTGTCACTCTGCTTTTAGTATGTGTCATATGTAACTCTGCCCTTGGTATGTGTCATATGTAACTCTGCCCTTGGTATGTGTCATATGTAACTCTGCTCTTGGTATGTGTCATATGTAACTCTGCCCTTGGTGTAACTCTGCCCTTGGTGTAACTCTGCCCTTGGTATGTGTAATATGTAATATGTAGCTCTGTGCAATATGTAACTCTGTGTACTATGTAATATGTAACTGTGTAATATGTAACTCTGTGTATTATTTAACAGTTCTAAATCATGAATTGACAGATTTGAAAAATGCTAGTAAAGGAGCAGATTATGTCTCTGTCTCTCTCTGTCTCTCGCCATCTCTCTCTCTCTCTCTCTCTCTCTGTCTCTGTCCATCTCTCTCTGTCTCTCCATCTCTGTAGCTAGCTAGGTAATGGGACTCAATGGGTCAGGGTTTAGGATCTGTAGCTAGCTGGGTAATGGGACTCAATGGGTCAGGGTTTAGGATCTGTAGCTAGCTGGGTAATGGGACTCAATGGGTCAGGGTTTAGGATCTGTAGCTAGCTAGGTAATGGGACTCAATGGGTCAGGGTTTAGGATCTGTAGCTAGCTAGGTAATGGGACTCAATGGGTCAGGGTTTAGGATCTGTAGCTAGCTGGGTAATGGGACTCAATGGGTCAGGGTTTAGGATCTGTAGCTAGCTGGGTAATGGGACTCAATGGGTCAGGGTTTCAGCAGTAGGCTAAACACACCTCAGCCCTGGCAGTCCAGGTTGGCAAGCTTACAGTGCAGTGTCATCATGACTGGCAAACAGGAAGAGAGCCTTCACTTTGCTACTTTGAACTTAAAAACAGTTACATTTGTAAAACACAGCTTTGGTGGGACTAAGATAAGTGAGACTGGGTTAACATATTAGACTGGGTTAACCTATTAGACTGGGTTAACCTATTAGACTGGGTTAACCTATTAGACTGGGTTAACCTATTAGACTGGGTTAACATATTAGACTGGGTTAACATATTAGACTGGGTTAACATATTAGACTGGGTTAACATATTAGACTGGGTTAACATATTAGACTGGGTTAACCTATTAGACTGGGTTAACATATTAGACTGGGTTAACATATTAGACTGGGTTAACATATTAGACTGGGTTAACCTATTAGACTGGGGTAATCTATTAGACTGGGTTAACCTATTAGACTGGGTTAACATATTAGACTGGGTTAACATATTAGACTGGGTTAACCTATTAGACTTGGTAACCTATTAGACTGGGGTAATCTATTAGACTGGGTTAACCTATTAGACTGGGTTAACATATTAGACTGGGTTAACATATTAGACTGGGTTAACCTATTAGACTTGGTAACCTATTAGACTGGGTTAACCTATTAGACTGGGTTAACCTATTAGACTTGGTAACCTATTAGACTGGGTTAACCTATTAGACTTGGTAACCTATTAGACTGGGTTAACCTATTAGACTGGGGTAATCTATTAGACTGGGTTAACATATTAGACTGGGTTAACCTATTAGACTTGGTAACCTATTAGACTGGGTTAACCTATTAGACTGGGTTAACCTATTAGACTTGGTAACCTATTAGACTGGGTTAACCTATTAGACTTGGTAACCTATTAGACTGGGTTAACCTATTAGACTTGGTAACCTATTAGACTGGGTTAACCTATTAGACTTGGTAACCTATTAGACTGGGGTAATCTATTAGACTGGGGTAATCTATTAGACTGGGGTAATCTATAAGACTGGGTTTACCTATTAGACTGGGTTAACCTATTAGACTGGGGTAATCTATTAGACTGGGTTAACATATTAGACTGGGTTAACCTATTAGACTGGGTTAACCTATTAGACTGGGTTAACCTATTAGACTGGGTTAACCTATTAGACTGGGGTAATCTATTAGACTGGGGTAATCTATTAGACTGGGGTAATCTATTAGACTGGGTAACCTATTAGACTGGGTTAACCTATTAGACTGGGTTAACCTATTAGACTGGGGTAATCTATTAGACTGGGGTAATCTATTAGACTGGGGTAATCTATAAGACTGGGTTTACCTATTAGACTGGGTTAACCTATTAGACTGGGGTAATCTATTAGACTGGGTTAACATATTAGACTGGGTTAACCTATTAGACTGGGTTAACCTATTAGACTGGGTTAACCTATTAGACTGGGTTAACCTATTAGACTGGGGTAACCTATTAGACTGGGGTAATGTACTAGACTGGGTTAACCTATTAGACTGGGGAAACCTATTAGACTGGGGAAACCTATTAGACTGGGTAACCTATTAGACTGGGTAACCTATTAGACTGGGTAACCTATTAGACTGGGTAACCTATTAGACTGGGGTAACCTATTAGACTGGGGTAATCTATTAGACTGGGGTAACCTACTAGACTGGGGTAACATATTAGACTGGGGTAACCTACTAGACTGGGGTAACATATTAGACTGGGATAACCTATTAGACTGGGTAACATATTAGACTGGAGTAACCTATTAGACTGGGTAACCTATTAGACTGGAGTAACCTATTAGACTGGGGTAACCTATTAGACTGGGTATCATATTAGACTGGGTAACATATTAGACTGGGGTAACCTATTAGACTGGGTTAACATATTAGACTGGGGTAACCTATTAGACTGGGTAACATATTATACCGGGTAACCTATTAGACTGGAGTAACCTATTAGACTGGGGCAATCTAGTAGACTGGGGTAACCTACTAGAAAGGGATTAACATATTATACTGGGTAACCTATTAGACTGGAGTAATCTATTAGACTGGGTTAACCTATTAGACTGGGTTAACCTATTAGACTGGAGTAACCTACTAGACTGGAGTAACATATTAGACTCTTTCTGGTGAGAAGACGGGCGGGGGCGTATGCCTTATGACCAACGTGACATGGTGTGATGAAAGAAACATACAGGAACTCAAATCCTTCTGTTCACCTGATTTAGAATTCCTCACAATCAAATGTAGACCGCATTATCTACCAAGAGAATTCTCTTCGATTATAATCACAGCCGTATATATCCCCCCCCAAGCAGACACATCGATGGCTCTGAACGAACTTTATTTAACTCTCTGCAAACTGGAAACGATTTATCCGGAGGCTGCATTCATTGTAGCTGGGGATTTTAACAAGGCTAATCTGAAAACAAGACTCCCTAAATTTTATCAGCATATCGATTGCGCAACCAGGGGTGGAAAGACCCTGGATCATTGTTACTCTAACTTCCGCGACGCATATAAGGCCCTGCCCCGCCCCCTTTCGGAAAAGCTGACCACGACTCCATTTTGTTGATCCCTGCCTACAGACAGAAACTAAAACAAGAAGCTCCCACGCTGAGGTCTGTCCAACGCTGGTCCGACCAAGCTGACTCCACACTCCAAGACTGCTTCCATCACGTGGACTGGGAGATGTTTCGTATTGCGTCAGACAACAACATTGACGAATACGCTGATACGGTGTGCGAGTTCATTAGAACGTGCGTTGAAGATGTCGTTCCCATAGCAACGATTAAAACATTCCCTAACCAGAAACCGTGGATTGATGGCAGCATTCGTGTGAAACTGAAGGCACGAACCACTGCTTTTAATCAGGGCAAGGTGTCTGGTAACATGACTGAATACAAACAGTGCAGCTATTCCCTCCGCAAGGCTATCAAACAAGCTAAGCGCCAGTACAGAGACAAAGTAGAATCTCAATTCAACGGCTCAGACACAAGAGGCATGTGGCAGGGTCTACAGTCAATCACGGACTACAGGAAGAAACCCAGCCCAGTCACGGACCAGGATGTCTTGCTCCCAGGCAGACTAAATAACTTTTTGCCCGCTTTGAGGACAATACAGTGCCACTGACACGGCCTGCAACGGAAACATGCGGTCTCTCCTTCACTGCAGCCGAAGTGAGTAAGACATTTAAACGTGTTAACCCTCGCAAGGCTGCAGGCCCAGACGGCATCCCCAGCCGCGCCCTCAGAGCATGCGCAGACCAGCTGGCCGGTGTGTTTACGGACATATTCAATCAATCCCTATACCAGTCTGCTGTTCCCACATGCTTCAAGAGGGCCACCATTGTTCCCGTTCCCAAGAAAGCTAAGGTAACTGAGCTAAACGACTACCGCCCCGTAGCCCTCACATCCGTCATCATGAAGTGCTTTGAGAGACTAGTCAAGGACCACATCACCTCCACCCTACCTGACACCCTTGACCCACTCCAATTTGCTTACCGCCCAAATAGCTCCACAGACGATGCAATCTCAACCACACTGCACACTGCCCTAACCCATCTGGACAAGAGGAATACCTATGTGAGAATGCTGTTCATCGACTACAGCTCGGCATTCAACACCATAGTACCCTCCAAGCTCGTCATCAAGCTCGAGACCCTGGGTCTCGACCCCGCCCTGTGCAACTGGGTACTGGACTTCCTGACGGGCCGCCCCCAGGTGGTGAGGGTAGGCAACAACATCTCCTCCCCGCTGATCCTCAACACTGGGGCCCCACAAGGGTGCGTTCTGAGCCCTCTCCTGTACTCCCTGTTCACCCACGACTGCGTGGCCATGCACGCCTCCAACTCAATCATCAAGTTTGCGGACGACACAACAGTGGTAGGCTTGATTACCAACAACGACGAGACGGCCTACAGGGAGGAGGTGAGGGCCCTCGGAGTGTGGTGTCAGGAAAATAACCTCACACTCAACGTCAACAAAACTAAGGAGATGATTGTGGACTTCAGGAAACAGCAGAGGGAACACCCCCCATCCACATCGATGGAACAGTAGTGGAGAGGGTAGCAAGTTTTAAGTTCCTCGGCATACACATCACAGACAAACTGAATTGGTCCACTCACACAGACAGCATCGTGAGGAAGGCGCAGCAGCGCCTCTTCAACCTCAGGAGGCTGAAGAAATTCGGCTTGTCACCAAAAGCACTCACAAACTTCTACAGATGCACAATCGAGAGCATCCTGGCAGGGCTGTATCACCGCCTGGTATGGCAACTGCACCGCCCTCAACCGTAAGGCTCTCCAGAGGGTAGTGAGGTCTGCACAACGCATCACCGGGGCAAACTACCTGCCCTCCAGGACACCTACACCACCCGATGCTACAGGAAGGCCATAAAGATCATCAAGGACATCAACCACCCGAGCCACTGCCTGTTCACCCCGCTGTCATCCAGAAGGCGAGGTCAGTACAGGTGCATCAAAGCTGGGACCGAGAGACTGAAAAACAGCTTCTATCTCAAGGCCATCAGACTGTTAAACAGCCACCACTAACATTGAGTGGCTACTGCCAACACACTGTCAATGACACTGACTCTACTCCAGCCACTTTAATCATGGGAAAATTGAAACAATGCTATTTATATAATGTTACTTACCCTACATTATTCATCTCATATGCATACGTATATACTGTACTCTATATCATCGACTGCATCCTTATGTAATACATGTATCACTAGCCACTTTAACTATGCCACTTGGTTTACATACTTATCTCATATGTATATACTGTACTCGATATCATCTACTGTATCTTGCCTATGCTGCTCTGTACCATCACTCATTCATATATCCTTATGTACATATTCTTTATCCCCTTACACTGTGTTATAAGACAGTAGTTTTTTTTGGAATTGTTAGTTAGATTACTTGTTCGTTATTACTGCATTGTCGGAACTAGAAGCACAAGCATTTCGCTACACTCGCATTAACATCTGCTAACCATGTGTATGTGACAAATAAAATTTGATTTGATTTGATTTGATTTGACTGGGTAACCTATTAGACTGGGTTAACATATTAGACTGGGGTAACCTATTAGACTTGGGTAATATATTAGACTGGAGTAACCTACTAGACTGGGATAACATATTAGACTGTGTTAACATATTAGACTGGGTTAACATATTAGACTGGAGTAACCTATTAAACATATTAGACTGGGGTAACCTATTAGACTGGGTAACCTATTAGACTGGGTAACATATTAGACTGGGGTAACCTATTAGACTGGGTAACCAACCTTATACTGGGTAACCTATTAGACTGGAGTAAGCTATTAGATGGGGGTAATCTATTAGACTAACCTATTAGAAAGGGGGTTAACATATTATACTGGGTAACCTATTAGACTGGGTAACATATTAGACTGGGGTAACCTATTAGACTGGGTTAACATATTAGACTGGGGTAACATATTAGACTGGGGTAACCTATTGGACTGGGTTAACATATTAGACTGGGGTAAACTATTAGACTGGGTAACATATTATAGCGGGTAACCTATTAGACTGGAGTAACCTATTAGACTGGGGTAATCTATTAGACTGGGGTAACCTACTAGAAAGGGGTTAACATATTATACTGGGTAACCTATTAGACTGGAGTAATCTATTAGACTGGGTTAACCTATTAGACTGGGTTAACCTATTAGACTGGGTAACATATTAGACTGGGGTAGCCTATTAGACTGGGTAACATATTAGACTGGGGTAGCCTATTAGACTGGGTTAACATATTAGACTGGAGTAACATATTAGACTGGGGTAACCTACGAGACTGGGGTAACATATTAGACTGGGGTAACCTACTAGACTGGGGGGGTAACATATTAGACTGGGGTAACCTATTAGACTGGAGTAACCTAGTAAACTGGGGTAATATATTATTAGACTGGGGTAACCTACTAGAAAGGGGGTTAACAAATTATACTGGGTTAACCTATTAGACTGGAATAACCTACTAGACTGGGGTAACATATTATACTGGGGTAACCTACTAGACTGGGTTAACATATTAGACTGGGGTAACATATTATACTGGGTAACCTACTTAGACTGGGTAACATATTAGACTGGGGTAACCTATTGGACTGGGTTAACATATTAGACTGGGGTAACCTATTAGACCTGGGTAATATATTAGACTGGGGTAATCTAATAGATTGGGTAGCATATTAGAGACTACTGGACTGGGTAACCTATTAGACCTGGGTAATATATTGGAACATATTAGACTGGGTAACCTATTAGACTGGGGTAATCTATTAGACTGGGGTAACCTACTAGAAAGGGGTTAACATATTATACTGGGTTAACCTATTAGACTGGGGTAATCTATTAGACTGGGGTAATGTATTAGACGGGGTAACCTATTAGAATGGGGTAACCTATTAGACCTGGGTAATATATTAGACTTGGGTAATCTAATAGATTGGGTAGCATATTAGACTGGAGTAACCTACTGGACTGGGGTAACCTATTAGACTGGGTAACATATTAGAATGGGGTAATATATTAGACTGGGTAACATATTAGACTGGAGTAACCTATATTAGACTGGGGTAACCTATTAGACTGGGTAACCTATTAGACTGGGTAACATATTAGACTGGGGTAACCTATTAGACTGGGTAACCATTATACTGGGTAACCTATTAGACTGGAGTAAGCTATTAGATGGGGGTAACCTATTAGAAAGGGGGTTAACATATTATACTGGGTAACCTATTAGACTGGGTAACATATTAGACTGGGGTAACCTATTAGACTGGGTGAACATATTAGACTGGGGTAACATATTAGACTGGGGTAACCTATTGGACTGGGTTAACATATTAGACTGGGGTAAACTATTAGACTGGGTAACATATTATAGCGGGTAACCTATTAGACTGGAGTAACCTATTAGACTGGGGTAATCTATTAGACTGGGGTAACCTACTAGAAAGGGGGTTAACATATTATACTGGGTAACCTATTAGACTGGAGTAATCTATTAGACTGGGTTAACCTATTAGACTGGGTAACCTAACCTATTAGACTGGGTAACATATTAGACTGGGGTAGCCTATTAGACTGGGTAACATATTAGACTGGGGTAGCCTATTAGACTGGGTTAACATATTAGACTGGAGTAACATATTAGACTGGGGTAACCTACGAGACTGGGGTAACATATTAGACTGGGGTAACCTACTAGACTGGGGTAACATATTAGACTGGGGTAACCTATTAGACTGGAGTAACCTAGTAAACTGGGGTAATATATTAGACTGGGGTAACCTACTAGAAAGGGGGTTAACAAATTATACTGGGTTAACCTATTAGACTTGAATAACCTACTAGACTGGGGTAACATATTATACTGGGGTAACCTACTAGACTGGGTTAACATATTAGACTGGGGTAACATATTATACTGGGTAACCTATTAGACTGGGTAACATATTAGACTGGGGTAACCTATTGGACTGGGTTAACATATTAGACTGGGGTAACCTATTAGACCTGGGTAATATATTAGACTGGGGTAACCTATTAGACTGGGGTAATCTATTAGACTGGGGTAACCTACTAGAAAGGGGGTTAACATATTATACTGGGTTAACCTATTAGACTGGGGTAATCTATTAGACTGGGGTAATCTATTAGACGGGGGTAACCTATTAGAATGGGGTAACCTATTAGACCTGGGTAATATATTAGACTGGGGTAATCTAATAGATTGGGTAGCATATTAGACTGGAGTAACCTATTAGACTGGGTAACCTATTAGACTGGGGTAATCTATTAGACTGGGGTAACCTATTAGACTGGGTAATATATTAGACAGGGTAACCTATTAGACTGGGGTAACCTATTAGACTGGGGTAACCTATTAGACTGGGTAACATATTAGACTGGGGTAACCTAATAGACTGGAGTAACCTATTAGACTGGGGTAACCTATTATACTGGGTAACTTATTAGACTGGAGTAACCTATTAGACTGGGGTAACATATTAGACTGGGTAACATATTAGACTGGGGTAACCTATTTGACTGGGTAACTTATTAGACTGGAGTAATCTATTAGACTGGGTAACTTATTAGACGGGAGTAACCTATTAGACTGGAGTTACCTACTGGACTGGGGTAACCTATTAGACTGGGTTAACATATTAGACTGGGTTAACATATTAGACTGGAGTAACATATTAGACTGGGGTAACCTATTAGACTGGAGTAACCTATTAGACTGGGGTAACCTATTAGGCTGGGTAATATATTAGACTGGGTAACCTATTAGACTGGGGTAACCTATTAGACTGGGGTAACATATTAGACTGGGGTAACATATTAGACTGGGGTAACCTAATAGACTGGGGTAACCTATTAGACTGGGGTAACCTATTAGACTGGAGTAACCTATTAGACTGGGGTAACCTATTAGGCTGGGTAATATATTAGACTGGGTAACCTATTAGACTGGGGTAACCTATTAGACTGGGGTAACATATTAGACTGGGGTAACATATTAGACTGGGGTAACCTAATAGACTGGAGTAACCTATTAGACTGGGGTAACCTATTATACTGGGTAACTTATTAGACTGGAGTAACCTATTAGACTGGGGTAACCTATTAGACTGGGTAACATATTAGAGTGGGGTAACCTATTTGACTGGGTAACTTATTAGACTGGAGTAATCTATTAGACTGGGTAATTTATTAGACGGGAGTAACCTATTAGACTGGGTAACATATTAGACTGGGGTAACCTATTAGACTGGGTTAACCTATTAGACTGGGTAACATATAGACTGGGTTAACATATTAGACTGTAGTAATCTATTAGACTGGGGTAACCTATTAGACTGGGTAACCTATTAGACTGGGTAACATATTAGCCTGGGGTAACCTATTAGACTGGATTAACCTATTAGACTGGGGTAACATATTAGACTGGTGTAACCTATTAGACTGGGGTAATCTATTAGACTGGGGTAACCTACTAGAAAGGGTTAACCTATTAGACTGGAGTAACCTATTAGACTGGAGTACCCTACTAGACTGGGGTAAGATATTAGACTGGGGTAACCTATTAGACTGGACTAACCTACTAGACTGGGGTAACATATTAGACTGGGTAACATATTAGAGTGGGGTAACCTATTTGACTGGGTAACTTATTAGACTGGAGTAATCTATTAGACTGGGTAATTTATTAGACGGGAGTAACCTATTAGACTGGGTAACATATTAGACTGGGGTAACCTATTAGACTGGGTTAACCTATTAGACTGGGTAACATATAGACTGGGTTAACATATTAGACTGTAGTAATCTATTAGACTGGGGTAACCTAATAGACTGGAGTAACCTATTAGACTGGGGTAACCTATTATACTGGGTAACTTATTAGACTGGAGTAACCTATTAGACTGGGGTAACCTATTAGACTGGGTAACATATTAGAGTGGGGTAACCTATTTGACTGGGTAACTTATTAGACTGGAGTAATCTATTAGACTGGGTAATTTATTAGACGGGAGTAACCTATTAGACTGGGTAACATATTAGACTGGGGTAACCTATTAGACTGGGTTAACCTATTAGACTGGGTAACATATAGACTGGGTTAACATATTAGACTGTAGTAATCTATTAGACTGGGGTAACCTATTAGACTGGGTAACCTATTAGACTGGGTAACATATTAGCCTGGGGTAACCTATTAGACTGGATTAACCTATTAGACTGGGGTAACATATTAGTCTGGGGTAACCTATTAGACTGGGGTAATCTATTAGACTGGGGTAACCTACTAGAAAGGGTTAACCTATTAGACTGGAGTAACCTACGACACTGGGGTAACCTATTAGACTTGAGTACCCTACTAGACTGGGGTAAGATATTAGACTGGGGTAACCTATTAGACTGGACTAACCTACTAGACTGGGGTAACATATTAGACCAATATTAGACTGGAGTAACCTATTAGACTGGGTTGACCTATTAGAATGGGTAACATATTAGACTGGGTTAACCTATTAGACTGGGTAACATATTAGACTGGGGTAATCTATTAGACTGGAGTAACCTATTAGACTGGGGTAATCTATTAGACTGGGTAACCTATTAGACTGGGGTAATTTATTAGACTGGGTAAAAAATTAGACTGGGGTAACCTATTAGACTGGGTTAACATATTAGAATGGAGTAACATATTAGACTGGGGTTACGTATTAGACTGGGGTAACCTATTAGACTGGGGTAACCTATTAGACTGGGTAACATATTAGACTGGGGTAACCTATTGGACTGGGTAACATATTATACTGGGGTAACCTATTGGACTGGGTAACATATTATACTGGGGTAACCTATTGGACTGGGTAACATATTAGACTGGGGTAACCTATTAGACTGGGTTAACATATTAGACTGGGGTAACCTATTAGACTGGGTTAACATATTAGACTGGGTTAACCTATTAGACTGGGGTAACCTATTAGACTGGAGTAACCTATTAGACTGGGGTAACCTACTAGAAAGGGGGTTAACATATTATACTGGGTTAACCTATTAGACTGGAGTAACCTACTAGACTGGGGTAACATATTAGACTGGGGTAACCTACTAGACTGGGGTTACCTATGAGACTGGGGTAACCTATTAGACTGGGGTAACCTATTAGACTGGGTTAACATATTAGACTGGGGTAACCTATTAGACTGGGTAACCTATTAGACTGGGTAACATATTAGACTGGGGTAACCTATTAGACTGGGGTAACCTATTAGACTGGGGTAACCTATTAGACTGGGGTAACCTATTAGACTGGGTAACATATTAGACTGGGGTGACCTCCTAGACTGGAGTAACCTATTCGACTGGGGTAACCTTTTAGACTGGGTAACATATTAGACTGGGTTAACCTATTATACTTAGTAAACTATTCGACCGAGCAATCTATTAGACTGGGGTAATCTATTAGACTGGGGTAACCTACTAGACTGGAGTAACCTATTAGACTGGATAATCTATTAGACTGGTTTAACCTATTAGACTGGGTAATCTATTAGACTGGGTAACCTATTAGACTGGGGTAACCTATTAGACTGGGTAACCTACTAGACTGGGGTAACCTATTAGACTGGAGTAATCTATTAGACTGGGTAACCTATTAGACTGGGTAATCTATTAGACTGGGTAACCTATTAGACTGGGGTAACCTATTAGACTGGGGTAACCTATTAGACTGGGGTAACCTATTAGACTGGGGTAACCTATTAGACTGGGGTAACCTACTAGAAAGGGAGTTAACATAATGGACTGGGGTAATCTATTAGACTGGGTAATCTATTAGACTGGGTAACATATTAGAATGGGGTAATATATTAGACTGGGTAACCTATTAGACTGGAGTAACCTATTACACTGGGTAACCTATTAGACTGGGGTAATCTATTAGACTGGGGTAACCTATTAGACTGGGTAATATATTAGACCGGGTAATCTATTAGAATGGGTAATCTATTAGACTGGAGTAATCTATTATACTGGGTAACCTATTAGACTGGGTTAACCTATTAGACTGGGGTAACATATTAGACTGGGGTAACCAACTAGACTGGGGTAACCTATTAGACTGGAGTAATCTATTAGACTGGGGTAATCTAATAGACTGGGTAGCATATTAGACTGGAGTAACCTACTAGACTGGGGTAACCTATTAGACTGGGGTAACATATTAGACTGGGGTAACATATTAGACTGGGTTAACCTATTAGACTGGGGTAACCTATTAGACTGGGGTAACCTATTAGGCTTAGGTAACCTACTAGACAATTGTTGGAATATTAAACAATTGTTGGAAAAATTACTTGTGTCATGTACAAAGTATATGTCCTAATCGACTTGCCAAAACTATAGTTTGTTAACAAGAAATGTGTGGAGTGGTTGAAAAACAAGTTTTAATGACTCCAATCTAAGAGTATGTAAACTTCCGACTTTAACAGTATTAAGCAAACCAGACAGCACCATTTTCTTGTTTTTTATATTTACGGATAGCCAGAGGCACACGCCAACACTCAGACATCAGTTACAAATGCAGCATGTGTGTTTAGTGAGTCCTCCAGATCAGAGGCAGTAGATGACCAGGGATGTTCTCTGTTTAGTGAGTCCTCCAGATCAGAGGCAGTAGATGACCAGGGATGTTCTCTGTTTAGTGAGTCCTCCAGATCAGAGGCAGTAGGGTTGACCAGGGATGTTCTCAATTTAGTGAGTCCTCCAGATCAGAGGCAGTAGATGACCAGGGATGTTCTCTGT
>NC_056444.1:85556585-85564432 GCF_018296145.1 Oncorhynchus tshawytscha
TTTTCACTTTATATATTCACTTTGTATGTTGTCTACTCACTTGCTTTGGCAATGTTAACACGTTTCCCATGCCAATAAAGCCCTTGAATTGAATTGAATTGAATTGAAAGAGAGGGAGCTAGAGAGAGAGGGAGGGAGAGAAAGAGAGAGAGCTAGAGAGAGAGGGGAGGGAGAGAAAGAGAGAGAGCTAGAGAGAGAGGGAGGGAGAGAAAGAGAGAGAGCTAGAGAGAGAGGGAGGGAGAGAAAGAGAGAGAGCTAGAGAGAGAGGGAGGGAGAGAACGAGAGGGAGCTAGAGAGAGGGAGAGAGAGAGAGAGAGGGAGAGAGAGGGAGAGAAAGAGAGGAGCTAGAGAGAGGAGAGAGAGAGAGAGGGAGAGAGAGAGGGAGAGAGAGAGAGAGAGAGAGAGAGGGAGCTAGAGAGAGAGAGAGGGAGCTAGAGAGAGAGAGAGAGAGAGGAGAGAGGGAGCTAGAGAGAGAGAGAGGGAGCTAGAGAGAGAGAGAGAGAGAGAGGGAGCTAGAGAGAGAGAGAGAGAGAGAAGGCTGTTGACTGCATTCATTCCTCTATATCAGGATATGTACTGTATTGAGTGCAGAGAGACAGACATGATGGCAGCCTTGAGAATAAAAACACTTAAACACCCTCTGCATCTGAAGAATTCACAATTCATCTTGAATCACCATGTTGTTTAAAAGTCCATTTCTTTAATCTCACAGTTTGGATCTGGTACTTGGAGCTAATAGGGATTTGAATTAGATTCCCGGCAAGCTACACAGCGCTGGGCTATGTGGTGGCCCAGAATCAGTTGGCTGCAACAATCAGGACCAACAGACAGTCTGTAGCCTGACCTCATCACACTGACACAAGCCCCATTACACTGCCATCCGAGTACAGAACTTATGCTTCTACATTGCTTGCTGTTTGGGGTTCTAGGTTTCTGTACAGTACTTTGTAAACATCGGCTGATGTAAAAAAGAGCTTTATAAATCAATTTGATTGATTGATTGATGCCTCAGCCACTGAAATGGCTCTTCTTTTTGAAAAGGATATTCGAGGAACTCCTGCGTAAAGGATATTAGAGGAACCCCTCTGAAAATGTTTTTCGAGGAACCCCTCTGAAAAGGGTATTCGAGGAACCCCTCTGAAAAGGATATTAGAGGAACCCCTCTGAAAAGGATATTAGAGGAACCCCTCTGAAAATGTTTTTCGAGGAACCCCTCTGAAAAGGATATTAGAGGAACCCCTCTGAAAAGGATATTAGAGGAACCCCTCTGAAAAGGATATTAGAGGAACCCCTCTGAAAATGTTTTTCGAGGAACCCCTCTGAAAAGGATATTAGAGGAACCCCTCTGAAAAGGATATTAGAGGAACCCCTCTGAAAAGGATATTAGAGGAACCCCTCTGAAAAGGATATTAGAGGAACCCCTCTGAAAAGGATATTAGAGGAACCCCTCTGAAAATGTTTTTCGAGGAACCCTCTGAAAAGGATATTCGAGGAACCCCTCTGAAAAGGGTATTCGAGGAACCCCTCTGAAAAGGGTATTCGAGGAACCCTCTGAAAAGGGTATTCGAGGAACCCTCTGAAAAGGGTATTCGAGGAACCCCTCTGAAAAGGGTATTCGAGGAACCCCTCTGAAAAGTGTATTCGAGGAACCCCTCTGAAAAGGGTATTCGAGGAACCCCTCTGAAAAGGGTATTCGAGGAACCCCTCTGAAAAGGGTATTCGAGGAGCTCCTGTGTAAAGGTTCAAACCGGAACCTTTTTCTGATGGGAGGGGTCCAATATTGTACATTTTTAATAATATATTTTAGAGGGACATGAGATAATTGGAGGCATGGCTTTCTGATAGTTTTTTTTTGGCGGGCACCGTTAGAGTACATTTTATTCCTGTTTATCAAGTTAAGTTCGTACACCGCAAATGTCAACGTTCCTTCAATATTCATGCATATTACATACAGATTCCAACATAATATTAACATGGTTGTATAGTGTTAAAGTGGTAACTATTCCAACTTTGGGATCTTCACAGGCTCTTGAGGAACTTGTACAACTCTGTTATTCTTGTTGAAGCAACAAAACTGTCAGTG
The DNA here is from genome assembly GCF_018296145.1 of Oncorhynchus tshawytscha. Taxonomy (NCBI): domain Eukaryota; kingdom Metazoa; phylum Chordata; class Actinopteri; order Salmoniformes; family Salmonidae; genus Oncorhynchus; species Oncorhynchus tshawytscha. The sequence continues at coordinate 85,558,669 of NC_056444.1, forward strand.
TTTAACATGTGTTGACAATACAACAAAACAGATGAACAGGAATGACATTTACTGTAACGGGTGGCCAAAAAAAAGATTATCTTATAGCCACACCCTTACTAAGCCACGTCTCCACTCCAGGGTTCCTTCAGGAACATTGAAAAATACTCACATAATATAGAAGAGACAACTTTTGAACCATTGCCTAGCAATGGTTTCTTGAGGACCTCCAGGGGTTGCTTCAAGATTTACAGGGTTCCACGAGTTCCACGAGTTCCACTAATTCTAAGAGTGTAGGGTTGCAAAATGCTGGTATCTTTCCCAAAACTTTCCCAAAAGTCCTGTGTGGAAGATTCCTGGAATAACGAGGAAATATGAGAATCCTGGAATTTTGCAACTTTAGTAACTAATGATGAAAGAACGTCAATAGTCTTGAAATGTGAGGGAATCTCTAATAACATTTTAATTCATTAACAAACAAGTCTAAAATCATGCAGCAGATAGAGGCATTCTTCTTCTGGTTCATTTATTCATATGAAATCATTTTTTAAATGTTTTTAAATAAATAGTTTGAATAAATACTTGAAGGTACTGTATTGTATAGGTGTCTTTAACCACACCCAGTGGAGGCCTTCAGCCTCTGAGTTGTACACATTAATTACTTTCTTAACTCAGCAAAAAAAGAATCGTCCTCTCAATGTCAACTGCGTTTATTTTCAGCAAACTTAACATGTGTAAATATTTGTATGAACATAAGATTCAACAACTGTGACATAAACTGAACAAGTTCCACAGACATGTGACTGACAGAAATGGAATAATGTGTCCCTGAACAAAGGGGGGTCAAAATCAAAAGTAACAGTCAATATCTGGTGGGCCAACAGCTGCATTAAGTACTGCAGTGTGTCTCCTCCTCATGGACTGCACCAGATTTGCCAGTTCTGCTGTGAGATGTTACCCCACTCTTCCACCAAGGCACCTGCAAGTTCCCGGACATTTCTGGGGGAATGACCCCTAGCCCTCCCAGATGTGCTCAATGGGATTGAGATCCGGGCTCTTCTCTGGCCATGGCAGAACACTGACATTCCTGTCTTGCAGGAAATCACACACAGAATGAGCAGTATGGCTGGTGGCATTGTCATGCTGGAGGGTCATGTCAGATGAGCCTGCAGGAAGGGTACCACATGAGGGTGGAGGATGTCTTCCTGTAACGCATAGCGTTGAGATTGCCTGCAATGACAACAAGCCCAGTCCGATGATGCTGTGACACACCGCCCCCAGACCATGACGGACCCTCCAACTCCAAATCGATCCCGCTCCAGAATACAGGCCTTGGTGTAACGCTCATTCCTTTGACGATAAACACAAATCTGACCATCACCCCTGGTGAGACAAAACCGCAACTCGTCAGAGAAGAGCACTTTTTGCCAGTCCTGTCTGGTCCAGCGACGGTGGGTTTGTGCCCATAGGCGAAGTTGTTGCCGGTGATGTCTGGTGAGGACCTACCTACAACAGGCCTACAAGCCCTCAGTCCAGCCTATTAGGGACAGTCTGAGCACTGATGGAGGGATTGTGCGGTTCCTGGTGTAACTTGGACAGTTGTTGTTGCCATCCTGTACCTGACCCGAGGTGTGATGTTCGGATGTACCGATCCTGTGCAGGTGTTGTTACACGTGGTCTGCCACTGCAAGGACAATCAGCTGTCCATCCTATCTCCCTGTAGCGCTGACTTAGGCTGCCTCACAGTACGGACATTGCAATTCATTGCACAGGCCACATCTGCAGTCCTCATGCCTTCCTTGTAGCATGCCTAAGGCATATTCATGCAGATGAGCAGGGACCCTGGGCATCTTTCATTTGTTGTTTTTCAGAGTCAGTAAACGGCCCCTTTAGTGTCCTAAGTTTTCATACATTACTTTCCCCTCTTCCCTGGAGCTGTGCTCTGTTAACGATTTGTGTGGGCAGGGACCTGAGGGATGGAGAGCCAGGTCCTTACTTTCCCCCTCTTCCTGGAGCTGTGCTCTGTTAGCGAGTTGTGTGGGCAGGGACCCTGGAGGGATAGAGAGCCCTGTCAATGCATTCCCCTCTTCCCTGGGCTGTGCTCTGTTCTTGATTTGTGTGTGGGCAGGAGACCTGAGGGATGGAGAACCCTGTCCATTACTTTCCCCTCTTCCTGGAGCTGTGCTCTGTTAACTTGATTTGTGTGTGGGCAGGGACCCCCTGAGGGATGTGCTCTGATTTGTGTGTGGGCCGGGGACCAGGTCCATTACTTTCCCTCTTCCCTGGGCTGTGCTCTGTTAACGGTTTTGTGTGGCTGGGGACCTGAGGGGATGGAAGACCCTGTCCATTACTTTCCCCCTCTTCCTGGGATGGAGGCAACCTGAGGGATCCATTACTTCCCCTCATCCCCTGGAGCTGTGCTCTGTTAACGGTTGTGTGTGGCAGGGACCCTGAGGATGGAGAACCAGGTCCATTACTCCCCTCTTCCTGGAGCTGTGCTCTGTTAACGGTGTGTGTGGGCAGGGACCCTGAGGGATGGAGAACCAGGTCCATTACTTTCCCTCATCCCTGGGCTGTGCTCTGTTAGTTGTGTGGGCAGGACCTGAGGGATGGAGAACCAGGTCCTTACTTTCCCCTCTTCCTGGAGCTGTGCTCTGTTGACTGGAATCCTGTTCTATGTTTTTACCTTTTCTATTAAATGCTGTGCTGGTTGTTGAATGACCATTCAAACTAAGAAGGGTTTATTCTCTTGTTTTATATAGTACCAGTCAAAAAGTTTGGACACACCTGCTCCAGTCATTTTCTTTATTTTTTTTACTATTTTCTACATTGTGGAATAATTGTGAAGACATCACAACTATGAAATAACACACATGGAATCATGTAGTAACCAAAAAGTGTTAAACAAATCAAAATATATTTTATATTTTTACTTTCTTCAAAGCAGCCACCCTTGCCTTGATGACAGCTTTTCACACTCTTGGCATTCTCTCAACCAGTTTCACCTGGATGCTTTTCCAACAGTCTTGAAGGCGTTCCGGCATATGCTGGCACTTGTTGGCTGCTTTTCCCTTCACTCTGTGGTCCAACTGATCCCAAACCATCTCAATTGGGTTGAGGTCGCTGATTGTGGGGCCCAGGTCATCTGATGCAGCACTCCATCACTCTCCGTCTTGATAAAATAGCCATTACACAGCCTGGAGGTGTGTTGGGTCATGTCCTGTTGAAAAACAAATGATAGTCCCACTAAGGGCAAACCAGGCGGGATGGCGTATCACTGCAGAATGCTGTGGTAGCCATGCTAGTTAAGTGTGCCTTGAATTCTAATTAAATCACAGACAGTGTCACCAGCTCATCCATGCTCCATTCACCTACTCTGTGTCTCATTATGACAGAGTGGTTGGGACCAGAAACCTAAATGTTGGACTCGTCAGACTAAAGGACAGATTTCCACCGGTCTAATGTCCACCGGTCTAATGTCCACCGGTCTAATGTCCACCGGTCTAATGTCCACCGGTCTAATGTCCACCGGTCTAATGTCCACTGGTCTAATGTCCATTGGTCTAATGTCCACTGGTCTAATGTCCATTGCTCGTGTTTCATGGCCCAAGCATGTCTCTTCTTCTTATTGGTGTCCTTTAGTTGTGGTTTCTTTACAGCAATTCCACCATGAAGGCCTGAACATCAACTGTTCTCCTCTGAACAGTTGATGTTGAGATGTCCATTACTTGAACTCTGAAGGATTTATTTGAGCTGCAATTTCTGAGGCTGGTAACTAACGAACGTATCCTCTGCAGCAGAGGTAACTCTGTGTCTTCCTTCCCTGTAGTGGTCCTCATGAGAGCCAGTTTCTTTATAACACTTGATGGTTTTTGCGACTGGACTTGAAGAAACTGTTAAAAGTTCTAGAAATGTTCCATTGACTGACCTTCATGTCTTAATGTAATGATGGACTGTCGTTTTCCCAACCACTCTTAATTAGAGAGATGTGGGCGGCTGCCTTAATTGACATCTACGTCATCGGCGCCCGGGGAACAGTGGGTTAACTGCCTTGCTCAGGTGCAGAACGTCATATTTTACCTGTCAGCTCGGGAATTCGATCCAGCAACCTTTCGGTTACTGGTCCAGCGCTCTAACCACTAGGCTACCTGCCGCCCTACACTCTAACCACTAGGCTACCTGCCTGCCCCTACACTCTAACCAAATCAAATCAAATTTTATTTGTCACATACACATGGTTAGCAGATGTTAATGCGAGTGTAGCGAAATGCTTGTGCTTCTAGTTCCGACAATGCAGTAATAACGAGCAAGTAATCTAACTAACAATTCCAAAAAAAAACTACTGTCATACACAGTGTAAGGGGATAAAGAATATGTACATAAGGATATGTGAATGAGTGATGGTACAGAGCAGCATAGGCAAGATACAGTAGATGATATCGAGTACAGTATATACATATGAGATAAGTATGTAAACCAAGTGGCATAGTTAAAGTGGCTAGTGATACATGTATTACATAAGGATGCAGTCGATGATATAGAGTACAGTATCAACGTATGCATATGAGATGAACAATGTAGGGTAAGTAACATTATATAAGGTAGCATTGTTTAAAGTGGCTAGTGATATATTTACATAATTTCCCATCAATTCCCATGATTAAAGTGGCTGGAGTAGAGTCAGTGTCATTGACAGTGTGTTGGCAGTAGCCACTCAATGTTAGTGGTGGCTGTTTAACAGTCTGATGGCCTTGAGATAGAAGCTGTTTTTCAGTCTCTCTGTCCCAGCTTTGATGCACCTGTACTGACCTCGCCTTCTGGATGGCAGCGGGGTGAACAGGCAGTGGCTCGGGTGGTTGATGTCCTTGATGATCTTTATGGCCTTCCTGTAGCATCGGGTGGTGTAGGTGTCCTGGAGGGCAGGTAGTTTGCCCCCCAGTGATGCGTTGTGCAGACCTCACTACCCTCTGGAGAGCCTTACGGTTGAGGGCGGTGCAGTTGCCATACCAGGCGGTGATACAGCCCGCCAGGATGCTCTCGATTGTGCATCTGTAGAAGTTTGTGAGTGCTTTTGGTGACAAGCCGAATTTCTTCAGCCTCCTGAGGTTGAAGAGGCGCTGCTGCGCCTTCCTCACGATGCTGTCTGTGTGAGTGGACCAATTCAGTTTGTCTGTGATGTGTATGCCGAGGAACTTAAAACTTGCTACCCTCTCCACTACTGTTCCATCGATGTGGATGGGGGGGGTGTTCCCTCTGCTGTTTCCTGAAGTCCACAATCATCTCCTTAGTTTTGTTGACGTTGAGTGTGAGGTTATTTTCCTGACACCACACTCCGAGGGCCCTCACCTCCTCCCTGTAGGCCGTCTCGTCGTTGTTGGTAATCAAGCCTACCACTGTTGTGTCGTCCGCAAACTTGATGATTGAGTTGGAGGCGTGCATGGCCACGCAGTCGTGGGTGAACAGGGAGTACAGGAGAGGGCTCAGAACGCACCCTTGTGGGGCCCCAGTGTTGAGGATCAGCGGGGAGGAGATGTTGTTGCCTACCCTCACCACCTGGGGGCGGCCCGTCAGGAAGTCCAGTACCCAGTTGCACAGGGGCGGGGTCGAGACCCAGGGTCTCGAGCTTGATGACGAGCTTGGAGGGTACTATGGTGTTGAATGCCGAGCTGTAGTCGATGAACAGCATTCTCACATAGGTATTCCTCTTGTCCAGATGGGTTAGGGCAGTGTGCAGTGTGGTTGAGATTGCATCGTCTGTGGACCTATTTGGGCGGTAAGCAAATTG
>NC_056444.1:85564532-85599532 GCF_018296145.1 Oncorhynchus tshawytscha
TGAGCCCTAGGACCTGAGCTCCAGGACTACCTGACATGATGACTCCTTGCTGTCCCCAGTCCACCTGGCCATGCTGCTGTTCCAGTTTCAACTGACCTGAGCCCTAGGACCATGCCCCAGGACTACCTGACATGATGACTCCTTGCTGTCCCCAGTCTACCTGGCCATGCTGCTGCTCCAGTTTCAACTTCCACCTGACTGTGCTGCTGCTCCAGTTTCAACTGTTCTGCCTTATTATTATTCGACCATGCTGGTCATTTATGAACATTTGAACATCTTGGCCATGTTCTGTTATAATCTCCACCCGGCACAGCCAGAAGAGGACTGGCCACCCCACATAGCCTGGTTCCTCTCTAGGTTTCTTCCTAGGTTTTGGCCTTTCTAGGGAGTTTTTCCTAGCCACCGTGCTTCTACACCTGCATTGCTTGCTGTTTGGGGTTTTAGGCTGGGTTTCTGTACAGCACTTTGAGATATCAGCTGATGTACGAAGGGCTATATAAATAAATTTGATTTGATTTGATTTGATTTTAAAGGTTTTATAAAAACTCAAACTCTCTCTCTCTCTGTGTCTCTCTCTCTCTCTCTCTCTCTCTCTCTGTCTCTCTCTCTCTGTCTCTGTCTCTGTCTCTCTCTCTCTCTCTCTCTCTCAATTCAATTCAATTCAAGGGCTTTATTGGCATGGGAAACATGTGTTAACATTGCCAAAGCAAGTGAGGTAGATAATATATGAAGTGAATATATGAAGTGAAATAAACAATAAAAATGAACAGTAAACATTACACATACAGAAGTTTCAAAACAATAAAGACATTACAAATGTCATATTATATATATATACAGTGCCTTGCGAAAGTATTCGGCCCCCTTGAACTTTGCGACCTTTTGCCACATTTCAGGCTTCAAACATAAAGATATAAAACTGTATTTTTTTGTGAAGAATCAACAACAAGTGGGACACAATCATGAAGTGGAACGACATTCATTGGATATTTCAAACTTTTTTAACAAATCAAAAACTGAAAAATTGGGCGTGCAAAATTATTCAGCCCCTTTACTTTCAGTGCAGCAAACTCTCTCCAGAAGTTCAGTGAGGATCTCTGAATTATCCAATGTTGACCTAAATGACTAATGATGATAAATACAATCCACCTGTGTGTAATCAAGTCTCCGTATAAATGCACCTGCACTGTGATAGTCTCAGAGGTCCGTTAAAAGCGCAGAGAGCATCATGAAGAACAAGGAACACACCAGGCAGGTCCAAGATACTGTTGTGAAGAAGTTTAAAGCCGGATTTGGATACAAAAATATTTCCCAAGCTTTAAACATCCCAAGGAGCACTGTGCAAGCGATAATATTGAAATGGAAGGAGTATCAGACCACTGCCCATGATCACTCTGGATGAACTGCAGAGATCTACAGCTGAGGTGGGAGACTCTGTCCATAGGACAACAATCAGTCGTATATTGCACAAATCTGGCCTTTATGGAAGAGTGGCAAGAAGAAAGCCATTTCTTAAAGATATCCATAAAAAGTGTTGTTTAAAGTTTGCCACAAGCCACCTGGGAGACACACCAAACATGTGGAAGAAGGTGCTCTGGTCAGATGAAACCAAAATGGAACTTTTTGGCAACAATGCAAACGTTATGTTTGGCGTAAAAGCAACACAGCTCATCACCCTGACCACAACATCCCCACTGTCAAACATGGTGGTGGCAGCATCATGGTTTGGGCCTGCTTTTCTTCAGCATGGACAGGGAAGATGGTTAAAATTGATGGGAAGATGGATGGAGCCAAATACAGGACCATTCTGGAAGAAAACCTGATGGAGTCTGCAAAAGACCTGAGACTGGGACGGAGATTTGTCTTCCAACAAGACAATGATCCAAAACATAAAGCAAAATCTACAATGGAATGGTTCAAAAATAAACATATCCAAGTGTTAGAATGGCCAAGTCAAAGTCCAGACCTGAATCCAATCGAGAATCTGTGGAAAGAACTGAAAACTGCTGTTCACAAATGCTCTCCATCCAACCTCACTGAGCTCGAGCTGTTTTGCAAGGAGGAATGGGAAAGAATTTCAGTCTCTCGATGTGCAAAACTGATAGAGACATACCCCAAGCGACTTACAGCTGTAATCGCAGCAAAAGGTGGCGCTACAAAGTATTAACTTAAGGGGGCTGAATAATTTTGCACGCCCAATTTTTCAGTTTTTGATTTGTTAAAAAAGTTTGAAATATCCAATAAATGTCGTTCCACTTCATGATTGTGTCCCACTGGTTGTTGATTCTTCACAAAAAAATACAGTTTTATATCTTTGTTTGAAGCCTGAAATGTGGCAAAAGGTTGCAAAGTTCAAGGGGGCCGAATACTTTCGCAAGGCACTGTATATATATATATAGTGTTTTAACAATGTACAAATGGTAAAGGACACAAGATAAAAAAAATAAGCATAAATATGGGTTGTATTTACAATGGTGTGTGTTCTTCACTGGTTGCCCTTTTCTCGTGGCAACAGGTCACAAATCTTGCTGCTGTGATGGCACACTGTGGAATTTCACCCAGTAGATATGGGAGTTTTTAAAAATTGGATTTGTTTTCTAATTCTTTGTGGATCTGTGTAATCTGAGGGAAATATGTCTCTCTAATATGGTCATACATTGGGCAGGAGGTTAGGAAGTGCAGCTCAGTTTCCACCTCATTTTGTGGGAAGTGAGCACATAGCCTGTCTTCTCTTGAGAGCCAGGTCTGCCTACGGCGGCATTTCTCTATAGCAAGGCTATGCTCACTGAGTCTGTACATAGTCAAAGCTTTCCTTAATTTTGGGTCAGTCACAGTGGTCAGGTATTCTGCCGCTGTGTACTCTCTGTGTAGGGCCAAATAGCATTCTAGTTTGCTCTGTTTTTTTGTTAATTCTTTCCAATGTGTCAAGTAATAATCTTTTCTCATGATTTGGTTGGGTCTAATTGTGCTGCTGTCCTGGGGCTCTGTAGGGTGTGTTTGTGAACAGAGTGCCTCTCTCTCTCTCACTCACTCACTCACTCACTCACTCACTCACTCACTCACTCACTCACTCACTCACTCACTCACTCACACACTCACACACACACACACACTCTCTCTCTATTTACCCAGCAGAGATGCTTGGTGGAAGTGTTTGGGTCATGTGTGCTAAAATTTGCAACTCAGAAGCTTACCCTCCAACAAAAAGAGAATTGATTTCAGCTCAGTGGCAAATCTCCAAAGTGCTTCTCTGATTAGGTTACTGGAGAACTCTTGAATACCCACCATGAATAACATCTGAATACATGAAGCCTTTTAACACTTTAAAACACTGGAGAACATTTCCTAATGCATGTGATCTGCTTGTCTAGTGTCATACACATACACACACATAGAGGACGTTCTCAGTGTGCTGGCCATAGAAATTATATTTAAAGTAATGGTCAAGTCTTAGAGAGGGAGAGAGTGAAGGAGAGAGTAGGAGGGAGAGAGTGAAGGAGAGAGAAGGATGGAGAGAGTGAAGGAGAGAGAAGGTAGAGAGTGAATGAGAGAGAAGGAGGGAGAGAAGGAGGGAGAGAAGGAGAGAGAGAGTATTATGTTGCCTCCAGGCCTATGAGAAACATCCACTTCAGACCCTCTCGACAGAACGACAAAAACACAACCCCTTTGATTCTGACTCAGCCGGAGAAAGAAGGGGGGAAGAGATTGTGAGAGAGAGCGAGTGCGGTAGGAGAAAGAGTTGGAAAGACTCAGCAATCAATATCACAGAGGAGTACGCACGGTTAAAAGTAGAGGGACTAAAAGAGGCTTGTAGCTAAAAGAGTAAACAATTCCTAGTTTCCCTAGTTTGTCCCTCGTGTCTTACCGTAGCTCTAGTATCCCTACTGTTCCTCCTATCTTACCGTAGCACGCAGGAGTAGACTCAAGCAGTAGAGCACAGTTTGTCCCTCATGTCTTACCGTAGCTCTAGTATCCCTACTGTTCCTCCTATCTTACCGTAGCACGCAGGTGTAGACTCGAGCAGTAGAGCACAGTTTGTCCCTCATGTCTTACCGTAGAACGCAGGAGTAGAGGCCCACGTCCTGCAGGTCGGCCGGTCTGAACCAGATGGCATCCTCCTCCTTGCTCATGCGCACGCCGTTGAAGGAGATGGGCTCCTCGAAGTCTCCGTGGCCCAGGCCAGTGCTGCGGTACCACATGAGGCTGAGGCCCACGCTCTGAGCCTGGCTGTAGTTGGCCCGGATGTAGCCGTAGAACAGGGCACACTTCAGCCTCACCGGCTCTCCCTGCAGCACACGGTACTTCAGGTAATCCACTGACCAGTCTGTACAGAGGTCAACTATGGAGAGAGAGAGAGAGAAAGAGGAAGAAAAAGAGAGAGAAACAGGATGTTATATTCTATTGAGTTATCTATCCTCAAGACAGAGTAGAGAGAGTTAAATTCTTCTTTGTAGACAAGTCTGTACAGCTGTCAGCTATAGGGAGGAGGGGGGGTTACACATGTTTCTATCCTACCATCATTAGTCCCCTCCTCCTCACTCAGTAAACATGGAAACAAAACAACAATGTTGTGCACTGAGCGAGAGAATATTACATCTGGGAAAACAGATTTCAGCTGAATTTCATCAGTGTGGCCTTGGTTGATGCTAAATCGGTGTGTGTGTGTATTTCCGTCTGTGCCACTTTCTGTTCGTATTCTCTCATCTTCTGTCATCCATTTCCATCCTTCTCACAAACGTTTACACCTGGAAAGGTGTATGGAAATATCTCCATCAGTGACGTCCGGACCCCATAGTGCTGTAGACAGACTACCACTACTGTTTAAAACACCGCCAAGACATCATACACTAAGTGATAGAGGGGAACACAGTTCTTTATTTGGATCCATATTAGCTCAATGTCTCCTCTCTGGACATGGTGGCAGAGAGGTTAACCCACGGCCAGCAATCAGTCTGCGATCACTTGTTTACAAATTGCACTTTGTGTGTGCGTGCGTGTATGTGTGTCTGTATGTGTGTGTGTGTGAGAGTGTGTGTGTGTGTGTGTGTGTGTGTGTGTGTGTGTGTGTGTGTGTGTGTGTGTGTGTGTGTGTGCGAAGTGCTACCGTAAAGGACCCCTGCTGTGTGTAAGTCTGAGTGATACAGAACCCTCACAGGGACAACTACACTTGTAATTAATGCCCTTAATTACCAGAGCATGTGTGTGTGTTATATGACTGTGTGGGTGTCTGCCCAATTATTCCTCTTAATTAGCAGTAGGCCTCACAAATCTGAGTGTATTTGTATGTGCCTGTCTATGTGTGTGTGTGTGTGTGTGTGTGTGTGTACGGGAGAGAGAGAGTAATATATTAACTGTGGGATTCTGTCTAATTAACACCCTTAATTATCAGAACAGGCTCCCTTCTGTTGACACGATTGTGAGGTTGTGATAACACACACACACACACACACACACACACACACACACACACACACACACACACACACACACACACTCCTTTGGAATGTGATTACGTAACCACGGAGTGTGTTTCTGATAAACATTATTGACATTAAGAGATCATTGGGGTTGCTTTAGAAACAGACAGGCAATGTCCTTCTCATTATCCAAATATCATCTCCACACAAATCCTATACAAAGGTTTTATTCCATTGCAGGCATCGCATTGGCCACCTTTGATAATCCAGTAGAGCATTAGATGTATTGAATTGGTTTGAAGGCTATTATTTATGATAATGAAAGCTGCCTTGATTAAGAGACAGAGTCAATGCATGAAGCAGAAATAATCCGTTTTTTTTCTGTTTTGACATTAGACTAATTCTTCATTATTAAATGACGACTCTGCCTCTCACTGTAATATCTCTCTAACTCTCTCTTTCCCTCTCCCTTTCTACCCCCCCCACCAACATCCTCTCATTCCACATCCTTTCACAGTAATTTCACATTAAAATATCTCAAAATATCCTATATTGCGCAAGCACACACACACACACACACACACACACACACACACACACACACACACACACACACACACACACACACACACACACACACACACACACACACACACACACACACACACACACAGAGTGTTAAATCAACACTGAAAAAGTGGAACCATATACACACTGGAACCAATGTTAAATGAACACACTGTTAAAGTAAAACCTTATGTCAATATTTCCCAGAGTGACTGTATTTGTTAGGTGACAAAAACATGGTTGTTGCATTCATCCATTTTCAATTTTCTTGGACATCACCAAGTGAAATCCTCAGTGAAGATGTTATCATACAAATAACAAAATAGCATATGTATTTCATGAGGGCGTACAGTGCATTGGGAAAGTATTCAGAGCCGTTCACTTTTCCCCCCAAAGAATTACGTTACAGCTTTATTCTAAAATTGATGAAATGGTTTTTCCCCTCATCAATCTACACACAATACCCCATAATGACAAATCAAAAAACGTTTTTTTAGAAATGTTAGCAAATTTTTTCCACAAAAAAAAAGAATCACTTTTACATAAGTATTCAGACCCTTTAGTCAGTACTTGGTTGAAGCATCTTTGGCAGCGATTACAGCCAAAAGTTTACTTCTTCTTCTTTCTACAAGCTTGGCTGTATTTGGGGAGTTTCTCCCATTCTTCTCTCCAGATCCTATCAAGTTCTGTCAGGTTGGATGGGGAGCGTCACTACACAGCTATTTTCAAGTCTCTCCAGAGATGTTCCATTGGGTTCAAGTCCAGACTCTGGCTGGGTCACTCAAGGACATTCAGAAACATGTCCCGAAGCCAATCTTGTGCTGTCTGGGCTGTATGCTTAGTGTTGTTGTCCTGTTGGAAGGTGAACCTTCGCCCCCAGTCTGAGGTCCTGAGCACTCTGGAATAAGTTTTCATCAAGGATCTCTGTACTTTGCTCCGTTTATCTTTCCCTCGATCCCGACTAGTCTCCCAGTCCCTGCCATTGAAAAATAACCCCACAGCATGATGCTGCCTCCACCATGCTTCAGGGATGGTATTGGCCAGGTGATGAGCGGTGCCTGGTTTCCTCCACACATGATGCTTGGCATTCAGGCCAAATAGTTTAATCTTGGTTTTATCATGTTCTGAGAGTCCTTTAGGTGCCGCTTGGCAAACTCCGAGCGGGCTGTCATGTGCCTTTTACTGAGCCTTTTACTGAGGAGTAGCTTCCGTCTAAACACTCTACCATAAAGGCTTGATTGGTGGAGTCCTTCTGGAAGGTTCTCCCATCTCCACAGAGGAACTCTAGAGCTCTATCAGAGTGAACATCGGGTTCTTGGCCACCTCTCTGACCAAGGCCCTACTACCCTGATTGCTCAGTTTTGCTGAACGGCCAGCTCCATGAGGAGTCTTAATGATTCCAAACTTGGAGGTCACTGTTTTTTGGGGGACCTTCAATGCTACAGAATTGTTTTGGTACCCTTCCCCAGATCTGTGTCTCAACACAATCCAGTCTTAGCGCTCTACGGTTATTTACAATTACAATTATTACAATTATTTCTACCTCTTGGCTTGGTTTTTGGCCTGACACGCACTGTCAACTGTGGGACCTTATATAGACAGGTGTGAGCCTTTCCAAATCATGTCCAATCAATTGAATTTTCCACTCCAATCAAGTTGTGATCGATGAAAACAGGATGCACCTGAGCTAAATTTTGAGTCTCATAGCAAAAGGTCTGAGTATAAATAAGTTATGTTTTTTATTTTTTATACATCTGCAAACATTTCTAAAAACCTGCTTTTGTGTTGTGCTTTTTGATGAGATTAGAATAAGGCTGTAACGTAACCAATTGTGGGAAAAGGAGTCGGAATACTTTCCGAATTTCAGGCCACTGTATTACATTCTGACAATTTGTTATTGCTTGGTTCCTAAAGGAGTACAAATATTTGCTTTGTCCCTTTAGTTACAGGTACATAATACATACTGTAGGGTACCTTGACAGTGACAAAGCCATTTGTTGCTACCATGTACCAGTTTAAGTGGTCTAACACTTCAACTCACGGGTGGCCCAAAATAATTCTGAAAACCACGCCCCCACTAAGCCATGCTTCCAATATAATTTCCCAGTGTGCCTTGCCTTCTTGGGTGAATTTTAGAGTTACCACCCATGACTGTATTTGTTAGTGACAGAGACATTGTTGTTGAATTCATTAATTTTTCAATATTGTAGCCTTCACCAAGTGGGTTCCTATTTGAATGTTGTCATTAAACTTGTGACAATAAATTAGATGTCTCTAATGGCTTATTTTGATGTCTAATATAACCCCAACACCATGGCCTGACACTAATGGTTTGCAGGCCTCGTGAGTCCCTAAGTAAGACAGTTAACCCACTGTTCCCCGGGCGCCGAAGATGTGGTTCTCGATAAAGGCAGCCCCCAGCACCTCTCTGATTCAGAGGGGTTGGGTTAAATGTGGAAGACACATTTCAGTTGAAGACATTCAGGGTCACACAGTGTTTCTTGGTAGTCCTAACCAAATTATTTTGAAACATACAGTAAGTATGTACCTTACACAAGGAAGACACTGTAACATGTTAGAGTTGAAATGTATTACATTTTGAGTTTGTGTCCCAATATTACACTTAATATACATCACAGAAGACTGAAATATAACAAAACAATTTGACATAGAAACATTTTTGGCATCATTTCCCACCCAATGTTCATTAATTATGAAATGATTGAAAATATGAATAACATTCCACCCATGAAGCCACTAGAGTGCGCTTTGGTCATTCAACTGCAGGAAAGAGGTACTCTTAAATGTATTAATTAAATTTATTCAGGCTGTAACACACCAACATGTGGAAAGAGTCACAGGGTGTGAGTACCTTCTGAAGACACTGTATGCGTGAAACTCAACCAGTTGGATCAACTTAATGACAGGCTGACATTTCCTACCACATTCCCACCATGCCAGCCAGAGAAATCAATGTGTCTGCAGAAGAAGGAATACTACAGCCCAGATCACTCACTGTCTCTCTCCCTCTACACCATTCACACCAGACACTTCTGTATAGAGAACTACAATACTTGTATTTATCACCCCCTTCTGCTAATTCACCTATAGTATTCCACCATATCACAAAACATCATGATCTACTGTGGTCCACACCTCCTTCTCTCTATCAGTCCCAGGAACAAACGCACGCGCACACACACACACACACACACACACACACACACACACACACACACACACACACACACACACACACACACACACAGACACAGACACAGACACAGACACAGACACACACACAGACACACACACACTCACACACACACACTATGCTTCAGTGTTCTGAGCCTTAGTACTGTCATAGAGTACCATCTGCCACTTCATTGTAGTGCAAAATTCAGAGTGCCATGACCTAACACGTCCACCTGGAATATACAGGAAGGCCGCCGGACCAGACGGAATACCGGGGTGTGTTCTCAAAGCATGTGCAGACCAGCTGGCAAGTGTGTTCGTGGACATTTTCTATCTTTCCTTGTCCCAGTCTGTAATCCCAACATGTTTCAAGCTGACCACCATTTGTCCCTGTTCCCAAGAACTCCAAGGTAACCTGTCAAAATGCCAATCGCCCTCTAGCACTCACATCTGTAATTATAAAGTGCTTTGAAAGGCTGGTCATGACACATGTCAACAACATCATCCCAGACACCCTGGACCCCCACTCCAATTTGCATACTTACCCAACAGATCCACAGTGCAATCTCAATTGCACTTCACACTGCCCTCTCGCACCTGGACAAGTTGGGAAATAACTTTGTGAGAATGCTGTTTATAGACTACAGCTCAGTGTTCAACACCATAGTCCCCTCAGAGCTCATCACCAAGCTTGGGACCCTGGGACGGAACACCTCCCACTGCAACTGGATCCTGGACTTCCTGAAGGGCCAGTCCCATGTGGTGAGGATAGGCAACAACACCTCCGCCATGCTGATCATCAACATCGAGGCCCCTTTCGGGTGTGTGCTTAGTCAGTTCCTGTACTCCCTGTTCACTCACTGCTGTGTGGCCAGGCACGACTCCAACACCATCATCGAGTTTGCTGACAGGACAACAGCTCCCTCACCGTCAGTACAACCACGGAGATGATCGTGGACAACAGGAGATAGACGGGAGAGCACGCCCCCATTCCCATCGACGAGGCGGTAGTGTGGGTCGAGAGCTTCAATCTCCTTGACATCCATATCACTATGGATGGTCCACAAACAACCGCACAGCAGGGTTTCCGTCAGGAAAATGTGGCGCCTGTCATTCGACAGGCAGCATTTTATTTATAGAGAGCCATATGCATTTGTTGCGTAACCTGATTAGGGCGTCCTACCACAATGCTCAAAATGACAGAAATCACACTTGGATTATGGTTATTCATAACATGCAGCTCGAGGATACAACAGTATTTCCTACCGAATTCCATGAGAACTTTGAAGATGTTATAATGACTGTCACATGATCCACCTCTACGCAGACGACACCATTCTGTATACATCTCGCCCTTCTTTGGACACTGTGTTAACTAACCTCCAAACAAGCTTCAATGCCATACAACACTCTTTCCATGGCCACCAACTGCTTCTTAGGGAGGATGTTCCCTCGGGGGGATCAAATCAGCGGGTAATCAGCGGATATTTTAGAGCGCCACTGATCGTTTTTCGATAAAATTCAAACTTTCATTAAAACACACATGCAAGGTAGTGAATTAAAGCTACACTCGTTGTGAATCTAGCCACCGAGTCAGATTTGTAAAATGCTTT
Organism: Oncorhynchus tshawytscha; assembly: GCF_018296145.1. Lineage (NCBI taxonomy): Eukaryota > Metazoa > Chordata > Actinopteri > Salmoniformes > Salmonidae > Oncorhynchus > Oncorhynchus tshawytscha. The sequence goes on from NC_056444.1 coordinate 85,575,325, forward strand.
TCGGCGAAAGCATGAGAAGCTATTATCTGATAGCATGTAACACCCCAAAAGACCCGTAGAGGATGTAAACAAAAATAATTAGCGTAGTCGGCGCTACACAAACCGCACAATAAAATATAAAACATTCATTACCTTTGACCATCTTCTTTCTTGGCACTCCTTGATGTCCCATAATCAATACTGGGTCTTTTTTTGGATTAAATCGGTCCATATATAGCCTAGATATCGATCTATGAAGACTGTGTGATAAACGGAAAAAAATAGTGTCGACGATAAACTTTCACAAAACACTTCGAAATACCTTTCTAATGCAACTTTAGGTATTACTACACGTTAATAAGCTATAAAAATCATCAGGAGGCGATGTAAATCGTTAGCTGGTCGTGTGGAAAAAAATGTCCGGAAAAACACAGAGACAATGCCTCAGGTTGGTGGTCGGAGGGAATCGGTTCCCTTTGGTCGGATCTACCAAGAATCAAATCAGAATCAAATGAGAAGACTCTATACATCCTGTGGAAGCTGTAGGTACTGCAAGCTCGGCCTCATTTAATACGGTTCACCTTTAACAATTCATGGAAGTGGCGCATGGATATTTTTTTCCATCTCCAGTGATCAGATTTTCCTGCGCTTTTCGATGAAACAGACGTTCTGTTATAGTCACAGCCGTGATTTAAACAGTTTTAGAAACGTCTGAGTGTTTTCTATCCACACATACTAATCATATGCATATACTATATTCCTGGAATGAGTAGCAGGGCGCTGAAATGTTGCGCGATTTTTAACAAAAAGCTGCGAAAATTCGCAGCCTCCCTAAGAGTAAAACCAAATACATGCTCTTCAACCGTTGCTGCCTGCACCCTCCCGCCCGACTTGCATCACTACTCTGGATGGTTCTGACTATATGTGGACAACTACAAATACCTAGGTGTCTGGCTAGACTGGAAACTCTCCTTCCAGACTCATATTAAACATCTCAAATCCAAAATCAAATCTAGAATCGGCTTCCTATTTCGCAACAAAGCCTCCTCCTTCACTCACGCTGTCAAACTTACCCTAGGAAACTGACTATCCTACCGATCCTTGACTTCGGCGATGTCATCTACAAAATAGCTTCCAATACTCTACTCAGCAAACTGGATGCATTCTATCACAGTGACATCTGTTTTGTTACCAAAGCCCCTTATACCACCCACCACTACGACCTGTATGCTCTAGACGGCTGGCCCTCGCTACATATTCGTCGCCAGATCCACTTGTAAAGCTCTGCCTTATCTCAGCTCACTGGGGACGATAACAACACCCACCCGTAGCACGTGCTCCAACAGGTATATCTCGCTGGTCATCCCCAAAGCTAACACCTCCTTTGGCCGTCTTTCCTTCCAGTTCTCTGCTGCCAATGACTGGAACGAATTGCAAAAATTGCTGAAGCTGGAGACTTATATCTCCCTCACTAACTTTAAGCATCAGATGCCTGAGCAGCTAACCGATCGCTGCAGCTGAACATAGTCCATCTGTAAATAGCCCACCCAATCTATCTATCTCATCCCCATATTGTTTTTAATGTACTTTTCTGCTCTTTTGCACACCAGTATCACTACTTGCACATCATCTGCTCATCTATCACTCCAGTGTTAATCTGCTCAATTGTAATTACTCCGCTACTATGGCCTATTTATTGCCTTACCTCCTCACGCCATTTGCACACACTGTGTATAGACTTTATTTTTTCGATTGTGTTATTGACTGTACGCTTGTTTATTCCATGTGTAACTCTGTGTTGCTCTTTGTGTCGCACTGCTTTGCTTTATCTTGGCCAGGTCGCAGTTGTAAATGAGAACTTGTTTTCAACTATCTTGCCTGGTTAAATGAAGGTGAAATAAAAATAACTACAAATATTTTAGATGAGTAATTAATAGCAAAATCACTAGCCTATATCAATCTAATTTCCCCCATAGTGGAATATTTTACCTATTCTATTTTTCAGCTTGTCGTTCTGTGCAATAAAGAAATAGCCTGTTCCAAACCGACTCTGGGATAGTTGTGACTACATGATACATTTGTTTTTTAAAGCATTCAGGCTGATGCAACAGATCAGAACAGGCGTCCATTGTATTTTCCGTTTTGTTTGTAGCTAGCTACAGCTTGTTTGGCCCGTTGTGTCAAGTGACTGCGGGTTCAACTGTCCGTGTGCAGAAAGTAGTCCATCACAACTTTTCCCCAGTCATCTTTGTCAGTAGCGCCTGCAAAATTCAGTGCAGAAATGTTATTGAGAGCAGTAGCAACACTTTTGCAGTTCTCCGTGGCTAACGTTTTTTCTTTCAAAAAGGCACCGGTAGCAAGGATTATCTACACATGAGCAGCTCATGTTATAGACAGAAGCGTGCTACATGGCAGACCAATCTGAACTCATCTCTCGGCATGTCCATCCAGTATCTCAGTCAATCATGGCTAGCGGGAAGGTTCCTCTCTTTTTCCGTGGCTAAACCAACTAGACTCGTAATTTAAAATTGTATTAATATTTACAGATGGCATACACGTTTGTTATTAAGGCACATTAAAGCTGACATGATGGTAAAGGCCCATGGGCCACAACCTCTCATGCGATGCTACACCAGTTGGTCACATGGCGGTGCTTTAACAAGCGATTGAAAACGCTAACTTTGAAAGCTCACGCCCCTCACCCTGACATTCGGTATGTAGGTCCCTCTCCCCACAAGCAAAACATTTTACTCAAGGACCAATAAAGTCTGCAATGAAGAATATTCCACCTTTTTGCATTTTGAGAAAAACACTTAAAACGCTACTCTGGCAACGAACGACCGATCGGCACGAAACTTGATATCGGCTATCTATGGACCAAGGTCTCTCAACACACTATTTCCCAGGCTAGTATGTCAAACAACATGGCTGCTACTGACCAATAAATATTCACATGGGCGTGTCTCACACATAAATGCCTATAAATCAGTCATGGATATTCGTCATGGATAGTCATGGATATTCAAATTGTCCAGTTTGAGTGTTTTTTGCAGCTCATTCCAGTAGCTAGCTGCAGCAAACTGAAAAGAGGAGCGACCCAGGGATGTGTGTGCTATGGGGACCTATAACAGAATGTGACTGGCAGAACGGGTGTTGCATGTGGACGATGAGGGCTGTAGTAGATATCTCAGATAGGGGGGAGTGAGGCCTAAGAGGGTTTTATAAATAAGCATCAACCAGTGGGTCTTGCGACGGGTATAGAGAGATGACCAGTTTACAGAGTATAGAGTGCAGTGATGTGTCCTATAAGGAGAATTGGTGGCAAATCTGATGGCCAAATGGTAAAGAACATCTAGCCACTCGAGAGCACTCTTACCTGCCGATCTATAAATTACGTCTCTGTAATCTAGCATGGGTAGGATGGTCATCTGAATCAGGGTTAGTTTGGCAGCTGTGTTGAAAGAGGAGCGATTACGATAGAGGAAACCAAATCTAGATTTAATCTTAGCCTGCAGCTTGGATATGTGCTGGGAGAAGGACAGTGTACCGTCTAGCCATTTTCCCAAGTACTTGTATGAGGTGACTACCTCAAGCTCCAAACCCTCAGAGGTAGTAATCACACCGGTGGGGAGAGGGGCATTCTTCTTACCACATAGACCTTTGTGTTGGAGGTGTTCAGAACAAGGTTAAGGGCAGAGAAAGCTTCTAACAAAACTTGGTACATGTTTCAAACACTGTCAAGACTCAACATATGCAAGCACCTTCATATCGCCCTTACAGTGGAGCTATAACGGGCACATTTTTGTATTGCTTGATCAAAAAAATTGGCACGCGTCCAGGTGATGAGTCTAGCTAACCTGTAATGTAAGGTTGAGTTTGGACACATTGTGGCACTGTTGGACAGGAAAAAACATAAATGCAAGCTCAGTGGTGTATAGACTGTTTCAGCTAGAGCTTTGGAAATTGGTTTGAAGATGTGCAGCCATAGATGTTATGTACCAAATCTGGTGCCGATCGGGCCAGCGGTTCTGGAGAAAAAGGCGTTTAAATTAGTCAACATCATTGAAAATGGTCCAAAATACATCAAAGCATATTATATTGCATGATCAGTTTGATTTTGAGTTCTGATTTGGCAAGCTTGGTAAACAGTACAGAAGTAGTTAATCCCAGCTTTAATGTTTGTCATTATTATTTTTCAGCTCTGCATCGTTGGGATGGGCTCGTAAGCAAGAATTTCACAGTGAAGTGTACACCCGTTGTATTCGGCGCATGTGACAAATCAAATTTGATTTGGGTGCCAGCTGGCATTGTTAGTCAGTGTGCATGAGTGTATGTGTGTGTTTATGAATAACTCTTGTTGAATGTATTCTAGCTCAGGGCTCTGTATTTATTGTCTAGCTGTGGTGTCAAACAAAGACAGACAGGACCCTGATCTGCCTGGGGGTCACACATAGCAATAAGGTCTCTCTGTGGGTGACACAGTATATACACACACACGCGCCCAACCACGCACACGCATGCACGTAACCACCCAACCATTCACACTGACAAGACGCACGCAGGCACACACATGTTGAGTACACACCTATTCCCTCTCTCTCCATTTCTCATCTCCCTTTCCTTTACCCTGTCTCTCTTCCCTCACTCTCCTTCCTCCCTCCCACTCTCCACCTCGCTCTCCCTCCCCCAACCTCCCTCTTTACCCCTGTCTCTCTTCCCTCACTCTCCTTCCTCCCTCCCCCAACCTCCCTCTTTACCCCTGTCTCTCTCCTGTGTTCTCTACCTGCTCCTGTAATGAAGCGTAATTATCAGATGTTGGGTGGGTGGTGTGATCCTACCATGGCCAGAAGAAACAGTCAACAATCGCAATGGATCGCTAACTATCTGAATATCTAACTGAATATCTTTTGCCTGTACAGTCTCGGTCTTTAAGAGTCTTAAGTGTTGCTTAGCTGTTACTCTACATGGGTTTACTACACCTAATGCTATATAACTTAAGTTATATAACAGAGTTTCACTGCTATAAAAAAGCACTTGATTCTAATGCAGTAAGGGTAGAATTACACAGACAAATGTATACTCTAACTGTAATTCTTACCCAAGTAAGCTCTGCACCCTGCACAGTGCCCCAGGGTAGTCAGAGGTAGGGGTAGGGTTTAAGGGTGTATGTGAACCAGGGGTAATTGGGTAGAACGTATAGTCTACGGTTCAGGGACTTAGTACCCCTGGGGTGGAGATTAAACACACTGGGAGTGTATTCCGACCCAGCTGCATACACACACACACCCACACACTGTACTTAACACACACACTTTGTGTGCATATACAGATGTTGTTGATACACAGTGTGATACATATGTATGTTCGAAGACACACACTGCAGTGCGTGCGCGGGCGTGCGTGTGTGTGTGTATGTGGTTATATGTGAGCTCTTCAACGGTTCTCTTGAAGTTCACAAAAGGTAGAGGAGGTGGCTCATTGTATTATTTTTTAGGCGTGGTTTGTGCACAGCTCTTTTTGTGTACCTGTGAGTGAGAATGTCATTACAGTTCATCTAATGTGGTGTGTTATGCCTTTACATTGTATATACCACAATGGCCCAGGATGGTGTCTTGTGGAAGACTCACATATGATCTTGGGTCAATAAATCAGTCAGTGGTTCTCAATTCTCTCCTCAGGGCCCCTCAGCTGATCTTGATCTCACTTCATTCAACTTGTCAATTAACACAGTAATAACACCTTCGGAATATAATATGGCTGACCAGAATAAAAACACTGTACGGTTCTTCAAAAGGATCTACAAAGAACCTTTCAGATTGAGAATGGTTCTATAAACATTTTTTTTAATAATGGTTCTATATAGACCCAATTAGAACCTTATGAGCATGATTACTTATAGAACCTTCAAAAAAGGGTTCCGTTATGGCTACAAGCCAAAGAACCCCTATTTGGTACAATTTAGAACCATTATTAGTCAGAAGATTACATACACCTTAGCCAAATACATTTAAACTCAGTTTTTCACAATTCCTGACATTTAATCCTAGTAAAAAGTCCCTGTCTTAGGTCAGTTAGCATCACCACTTTATTTTAAGAATGTGAAATGTCAGAATAATAGTAGAGAAAATTATTTATTTCAGCTTTTATTTCTTTCATCACATTTCCAGTGGGTCAGAAGTTTACATACACTCAATTAGTATTTGGTAGAATTGCCTTTAAATTGTTTAACTTAACTTGGGTCAAATGTTTTGGGTAGCCTAAAGCTTTGGAAGTATGCTTGGGGTCATTGTCCATTTGGAAAACCCATTTGCAACCAAGCTTTAACTTCCTGACAGATGTCTTGAGATGTTGCTTCAAAATATCTACATAATTGTCCTTCCTCATGATGCCATCTATTTTGTGAAGTGCACCAGTCCCTCCTGCAGCAAAGCACCCCCACAACATGATGCTGCCACCCCCGTGCTTCACGGTTGGGATGGTGTCCTTCGGCTTGCAAGCCACCCCCTTTTTCCTCCAAACATAACCCTGTTCATTATGGTCAAACAGTTAAATTTTTGTTTCATCAGACCATTTCTCCAAAAAGTACAATCTTTGTCCCCATGTGCAGTTGCAAACCGTAGTCTGGCTTTTTTTATGGCGGATTTGGAGCAGTGGCTTCTTCCTTGTTTAAAGGCACAGTCAATTTAGTGTATGTAAACTTCTGACCCACTTGAATTGTGATACAGTTAATTATAAGTGTGCGCATCCAACCCGGAAGCCAGCCGCACCAATGTGTCGGAGGAAACACTGTGCACCTGGCGACCTGGTTAGCGCGCACTGCGCCCGGCCCGCCACAGGAGTCACTAGTGCGCGATGAGACAAGGATATCCCTACCGGCCAAACCCTCCCTAACTCAGACGACGCTATGACAATTGTGCGTCGCGCCACAGACCTCCCGGTCGCGGCCGGCTGCGACAGAGCCTGGGCACGAACCCAGAGTCTCCGGTGGCACAGCTAGCACTGCGATGCAGTGGCCTAGAGCACTGCGCCACCCGGGAGGTCAGAGAATGTTTTTTAAACAAATACAATGCTTTTAGTTTTAGATGTAGTTAAGACCAGTGTATTATTCATCACCCATTCTGCTACTGACTGTAACTCCTTATTTATAATTTCCGTGAGCTCACTGGCTTCGGGTGGTGACATGTAGTGTGGAATCATCCACATACATAGTCATTCAAACATTGTGTAAGACCAGCGACAAATCATTTGTAAAAATAGGAGAAGAGTCACGGCCCAAATTCAAAACATTAATCTCTTTCATTACTAGATATTTTATATAAACATATGATGGTTCACTGTTCAATGGTGTCACTTCTCTTCTGAGTTTATCCACTTCACTAGTGAAATAGTTATTGAAATGATTGGCAATATCAAAAGGTTTTGTTATAAATGAGACATCAACTTCAATAAATATATATTTTTTTACCATTATATAATTTCATTTACTCCAGTCTTTTTCCATTGTGTTTTAAGTCATTTATTTGGTAATATAATTTATTCTTCTTTTTCTTAGGTTTAGTCACAACATTTCTCAATTTACAGTATGTCAACCAATCAGCTGAGCAGCCTGACTTGTTTGCCACACCTTTTGCATCATTTCTATTGAACCATATCATTTAAAAATTCCCCATCAATCCAGGAGGCTCTAACAGTCCTCACGGTTAGTTTCTTAACTGCTGCAGCAAGGTCAACAATTAGCATGAATCATTTTACAAATGCTTCCAGTGCTGCATCTGGATTCATTTTCTCTCAAACATCAGACCAACATACTGTTATTAACATACATTCTGTTAACATCGCACACATTTTCAAGCATTGCACACATGTTAAACAAATAATGACTGTTAGCACTTGGTGGCCTATAGCAGCACCCCAAAAGAAGAGACTTCAGATGAGGCAGGTGAACTTGCTCCACCTCAACAACATTTGACATGAGATCCTCTCTAACAGGGATATGGCTCTGAACATATAAAGCAACACCTCCCCCAAAGGAATTCCTGTCTTTTCTATAGATGTTGTATCCTTAACAGTACATGTCCTCGTATGTCCGGCGCCGACAGAGATGGCCGCCTGGCTTCGCGTTCCTAGGAAACTATGCAGTTTTTTGTTTTTTTACGTGTTATTTCTTACACTAGTACCCCAGGTCATCTTAGGTTTCATTACATACAGCCGAGAAGAACTACTGAATATAAGATCAGCGTCAACTCACCATCAGTACGACCAAGAATATGTTTTTCGCGATGCGGATCCTGTGTTCTGCCTTACAACCAGTGTAACCGAGTGGATCACATGCAGCGACCAAAAAAAAAAACGACTCAGAAAAGAGGGAAACGAAGCGGTCTTCTGGTCAGACTCCGGAGACGGGCACATCGTGCACCACTCCCTAGCATTCTTCTTGCCAATGTCCAGTCTCTTGACAACAAGGTTGATGAAATCCGAGCAAGGGTAGCATTCCAGAGGGACATCAGAGACTGTAACGTTCTCTGCTTCACGGAAACATGGCTAACTGGAGAGACGCAATCCGAAGCGGTGCAGCCAGCGGGTTTCTCCACGCATCGCGCCGACAGAAACAAACATCTTTCTGGTAAGAAGACGGGCGGGGGCGTATGCCTTATGGCCAACGTGACATGGTGTGATGAAAGAAACATACAGGAACTCAAATCCTTCTGTTCACCTGATTTAGAATTCCTCACAATCAAATGTAGACCGCATTATCTACCAAGAGAATTCTCTTCGATTATAATCACAGCCGTATATATCCCCCAAGCAGACACATCGATGGCTCTGAACGAACTTTATTTAACTCTCTGCAAACTGGAAACGATTTATCCGGAGGCTGCATTCATTGTAGCTGGGGATTTTAACAAGGCTAATCTGAAAACAAGACTCCCTAAATTTTATCAGCATATCGATTGCGCAACCAGGGGTGGAAAGACCCTGGATCATTGTTACTCTAACTTCCGCGACGCATATAAGGCCCTGCCCCGCCCCCCTTTAGGAAAAGCTGACCACGACGCCATTTTGTTGATCCCTGCCTACAGACAGAAACTAAAACAAGAAGCTCCCACGCTGAGGTCTGTCCAACGCTGGTCCGACCAAGCTGACTCCACACTCCAAGACTGCTTCCATCACGTGGACTGGGAGATGTTTCGTATTGCGTCAGACAACAACATTGACGAATACGCTGATACGGTGTGCGAGTTCATTAGAACGTGTGTTGAAGATGTCGTTCCCATAGCAACGATTAAAACATTCCCTAACCAGAAACCGTGGATTGATGGCAGCATTCGTGTGAAACTGAAGGCGCGAACCACTGCTTTTAATCAGGGCAAGGTGTCTGGTAACATGACTGAATACAAACAGTGCAGCTATTCCCTCTGCAAGGCTATCAAACAAGCTAAGCGCCAGTACAGAGACAAAGTAGAATCTCAATTCAACGGCTCAGACACAAGAGGCATGTGGCAGGGTCTACAGTCAATCACGGACTACAGGAAGAAACCCAGCCCAGTCACGGACCAGGATGTCTTGCTCCCAGGCAGACTAAATAACTTTTTTGCCCGCTTTGAGGACAATACAGTGCCACTGACACGGCCTGCAACGGAAACATGCGGTCTCTCCTTCACTGCAGCCGAAGTGAGTAAGACATTTAAACGTGTTAACCCTCGCAAGGCTGCAGGCCCAGACGGCATCCCCAGCCGCGCCCTCAGAGCATGCGCAGACCAGCTGGCCGGTGTGTTTACGGACATATTCAATCAATCCCTATACCAGTCTGCTGTTCCCACATGCTTCAAGAGGGCCACCATTGTTCCTGTTCCCAAGAAAGCTAAGGTAACTGAGCTAAACGACTACCGCCCCGTAGCACTCACATCCGTCATCATGAAGTGCTTTGAGAGACTTGTCAAGGACCATATCACCTCCACCCTACCTGACACCCTTGACCCACTCCAATTTGCTTACCGCCCAAATAGGTCCACAGACGATGCAATCTCAACCACACTGCACACTGCACACTGTACACAGCCCTAACCCATCTGGACAAGAGGAATACCTATGTGAGAATGCTGTTCATCGACTACGTCAATAAAACTAAGGAGATGATTGTGGACTTCAGGAAACAGCAGAGGGAACACCCCCCCATCCACATCGATGGAACAGTAGTGGAGAGGGTAGCAAGTTTTAAGTTCCTCGGCATACACATCACAGACAAACTGAATTGGTCCACTCACACAGACAGCATCGTGAGGAAGGCGCAGCAGCGCCTCTTCAACCTCAGGAGGCTGAAGAAATTTGGCTTGTCACCAAAAGCACTCACAAACTTCTACAGATGCACAATCGAGAGCATCCTGGCGGGCTGTATCACCGCCTGGTATGGCAACTGCACCGCCCTCAACCGTAAGGCTCTCCAGAGGGTAGTGAGGTCTGCACAACGCATCACCGGGGGCAAACTACCTGCCCTCCAGGACACCTACACCACCCGATGCTACAGGAAGGCCATAAAGATCATCAAGGACATCAACCACCCGAGCCACTGCCTGTTCACCCCGCTGTCATCCAGAAGGCGAGGTCAGTACAGGTGCATCAAAGCTGGGACCGAGAGACTGAAAAACAGCTTCTATCTCAAGGCCATCAGACTGTTAAACAGCCACCACTAACATTGAGTGGCTACTGCCAACACACTGTCAATGACACTGACTCTACTCCAGCCACTTTAATCATGGGAATTGATGGGAAATGATGTAAACATATCACTAGCCACTTTAAACAATGCTACCTTATATAATGTTACTTACCCTACATTATTCATCTCATATGCATACGTTGATACTGTACTCTATATCATCGACTGCATCCTTATGTAATACATGTATCACTAGCCACTTTAACTATGCCACTTGGTTTACATACTTATCTCATATGTATATACTGTACTCGATATCATCTACTGTATCTTGCCTATGCTGCTCTGTACCATCACTCATTCATATATCCTTATGTACATATTCTTTATCCCCTTACACTGTGTATAAGACAGTAGTTTTTTTGGAATTGTTAGTTAGATTACTTGTTCGTTATTACTGCATTGTCGGAACTAGAAGCACAAGCATTTCGCTACACTCGCATTAACATCTGCTAACCATGTGTATGTGACAAATAAAATTTGATTTGATTTGATTTGATCCTTGTATTCCTACTGCTGTACCATTAAATAATGATCTAAGTGAGTTTCAGAGTCGGCCATATATGAATGTTATCTGTTAGCAAGTTATTGATTTCACAAACCTTATTTCTAAGGCTCCATAAATAAATATGGCCCATTCTTAGCCCTTTCCTTGGTAGTGTCACGGATTCCTCCGGAACTGTTATTACGCACACCTGGTCCCTATTCCCATTGATTAGTAATGGTATAAGCGTGCCCTTTGCGCACCATTGCCCTGTCGATTATTGTTCCCATGTCCGTTGGTGGTGTGAGTACCTATGCGGTGGTGCAGCTGTTATGCTGCGTGCTTTATATACTGTGCATTACGGGTGTCGTTCAACAAGGTTTACCCTCGCTCTTTTGTATACGTGCTTGTTTTGGGTGTATTAACAAATCACCAGTCTTCAATTATATATAAATGCAGCCCAAACCTGATAATTTCTCCCTGATGAGGGGAAAGGCAGAGGAGTTTCCTGTCTATGTATGTCTGCCTGTACAGTATGTATGTCCATCTGTCCCAAAACCATATGGACTCACACAGTCGACTGTGTCCTACTGTACGGGACACGATTCACGACATCCCCCTCTCACACACTCCAGTGCATGCACACACTCACAAAAGTGCATGCAAGTACGCACACACACACGCACTTAAAACAGAACTAGAGGTTATTCGTGCCTTCTCCTACTTCTGTCTTGTTTCTCAATCTGCTGTAATGAGGAGGAACTAACATAATCAACGGTAGCGAAACCAATATATATGTCCCCCTGGACCCAGAGTCACTGGATCCACAAGGCACTTAAGTTCCCCCCAGAGAGGAAGAGCTTATAGACAGAGTGAGACATGTTTGATATCTTAATGACATGACAGAGACTGAGCGATGACAGCCACAGAGATGTGATGAGATAGGATAAGAAGTATGTAGAATAAACACACAGTATGTCTGGCAGGCCTACACAACTGTACTGTCATAGAGCATGGCTGACTATTGACACACACGCAGACACACTTGAAAAAAAAAAAGCTTGAACAATTTGATACAGTTTCAGAGTTGTACTACAATATGGATTTCTATTTTCTTTGATTATTGATTCATTGAGCATCCTTTGATAATTCATCATCTGCACCCTCTGATCTACAAGGTTGTGTGAAGGTGGCTGTCACGTTGAGGATGCCACATATAGAAACCGTGGTGAGTTGTGTGTACTGTCCTTGACCAAGTTCATGCCTGCTGTAACACAATCTTATAATAGCTCTTCCAATTGACATCAAATTAACAAGGATTCCTTTATAGAACAGACTGTTCCCCTGTTGGGTGAGAAAGGGTGTCACTCACTCACTCAGTCACATTAGCTATTTGACTTTCTCTGTGTGTTTGTATCTGTCCTGCTCTCGCCGTTCTCTCCCCCTCCTCTCCCTCCTCTCCCCCTCCTCCTCTCCCCCCTCTCCCCCTCCTCTCTCCCTCCTCTCTCCCTCCTCTCCCTCCCTCCTCTCCCCCTCCTCTCTCCCTCCCTCCTCTCTCTCCCTCTCTCTCGCTCACACACACATACACACTCTCTCTATCTCCACTATGTGTGTGTGTGTGTGTGTGTGTGTGTGTGTGTGTGTGTGTGTGTGTGTGTGTGTGTGTGTGTGTGTGTGTGTGTGTGTGTGTGTGTGTGTGTGAAAGACTATGACCTGAGAACATTAGATCCGGATAGCGCTCATACTTTCCTGAGGCAAATCACTGCAGTGAGTAATATAAATATACACACCGTGCATTCAGAAAGTAAATAAAAACATTCTCATCAATAAACACCCCATAATAAATACCCAAATACCCCACAATGACAAAGTAAAAACAGGTTTTAAGACATTATTTACATAAGTATTCAGACCCTTTGCTATGAGACTAGAAACTGAGCTCAGGTGCATCCTGTTTCCGTTGATCATACTTGAGATCTTGATGCTCAACATGATTGGAGTCCACCTGTGGTAAATTCAATTTATTGTACATGATTTGGAGAAGCACAGGCCTGTCTATATAAGGTCCCACAGTTGACAGTGAATGTCAGAGCAAAAACCAAGCCATGAGGTCGAAGGGATTGTCCGTAGAGCTCCTGAGACAGGGTTGTGTTGAGGCACAGGTCTGGGGAAGGTTACCAAAACACTTCTGCAGCATTCAAGGTCCCCAAGAACACAGTTTGGAACCACCAAAACTCTTCCTAGAGCTGGCCGCCCAGCCAAACTGTGCAATCAAGGGAAAAGGGCCTTGTTCAGGGAGGTGGCCAAGAACCCAATGGTGACTATGACATAGCTTCAGAGTTCCCCTTGACACTCCACCGATCAGGCCTTTATGGTAGAGTGGCCAGATGGAAGCCACTCCTCAGTAAGAGGCACATGACAGCCTGCTTGGAGTATAACAAAACGACCTAAAGGAATGACCATGGTGAACATGACTGAACTCTTTGGCCTGAAGGCCAAGAATCATGTCTGTAGGAAACCTGACACCATCCCTACGGTGAAGCATGGTGGTGGCAGCATCATGCTATAGGGATGTTTATAGCATCAGGAACTGGGAGACTAGTCAGGATCGAGGAAAAGATGAACGAAGCAAAATACAGAGAGATCCTTGATGAAAACCTGCTCCAGAACGCTCAGGACCTGAGACTGGGGCAAAGAATCACCTTCCAACAGGACAACGGCCCTAAGCACACAGCCAAGACAAAGCAGGAGTGGCTTCGGGACATGTCTCTGAATGTCCTTGAGTGGCCCAGCCAGTGCCCGGACTTCAACCCCATTGAACATCTCTGAACAGACCTGCTGTGCAGCGAAGCTCCCCATCCAACCTGATAGAGCTTGAGAGGATTTGCAGAGAAGTATGTGAGAAACTCCCAAAATACAGGTGTGCCAAGCTTGTAGCATCATACCCAAGAAGACTCAATGCTGTAATCGCTGCCAAAGGTGCTTCAACAAAGTACTGAGGTCTGAATAATTATGTAAATGTTATATTTCAATAAAAATACAAAATAAATTTAAAAAATTCTTAAAACCTATTCTTGCTTTGTCATTATGAGTTAATGTTTGTAGATTGATGAGGGGTAAAAACGATTTAATACATTTTAGAATAAGGCTGTAACGTAACAAAATGTGGAAAAAGTAAAGGGGTCTGAATACTCTCCGAATGGACTGTTTGTATACCACCTGTGTTGTATTAGTGTGTGCTTTCTGTGTGCATCTGTGTGCGTGCGTGTGTGTGTGAAGAGCTGGGGTGATAATGATTTGTCAAATTAGAGGCTATGGATCCTAGCATGAGTGAAAACACACTCCAGAATGTTGAGAGGACATTTCCCAGTGCGTTGTATGCTACTGAGGGAGATTAGCAGGCTGTCCGGTCAGCACCACAATCACACACAGCACAGAGACACTCAGGATACACACATACAATGAACATTAAAACGCTAAGGAAGATGAGAGGAGAGGATGTGAAAGAAAGGAGAGGAGACGAGAGAGGATGGTGGGGTTAAGAGCACCTTCCTTCTAGAGGAGGAGAGGAGGAGAGAATAGGAGGAGAGGAGAGGAGGAGACTTGTTGACACCTAATTTATAATGTAAGTATTTAGGGAGAGTAAGGTGATCCTAGATCTGTTCATAAGGGTAAACTCGTTGATGCTGATATCAGGAGAGGGATCTAATATATATTATAAACTGGTTGGTTCAAGCCCTGAATGCTGATTGGCTGACAGCCATGGTATATCAGACCATATACCACAGGTATGACAAAACATTTATTTTTACTACTCTAATTACGTTGGTAACCAGTTTATAATAGCAATAAGGCACCTCGGGGGTTTGTGGTATATTGCCAATATACCATGGCTAAGGGCTGTATCCAGGCACTCCGAACAGAACAGCCCCTAGCCGTCGTATATTGGCCATATACCACACCCCCTTGGGCCTTACTGCTTATATATATATAATAACAGTATAATAACAATATAATAACAATATAATAATAATATATAATATAATAACAGAATAAAATAATAGAGTAATAGAATAACAATATAATAATAATATAATACTATACTGAACAAAAAAGCATTTACAAAGATTTTACTGAGTTAAGGTTCATATAAGGAAATCCATCAAAGGAAATAAATTCATGAGGCCCTGATCTATGGATTTCACTGGGAATACAGATATGCATCTGTTGGTCACAGATACTTTAAAGAAAAAGGTAGGGGCGTGGATCAGAAAACAAGTCAGTATCTGGTCTGACCACCATTTGCCTCATGCAGCGCGACACATTCTTTGCTGTTGATTGTGGCCTGTGGACCTAAGTCCCAATCCTCTTCAATTGGTGTGCGAAGTTGTAGGATATTGGCGGGAACTGGAACATGCTGTTGTACACATCAAGCCAGAGCATCAATGGGTGACATCCCTGGTGAGTATGCAGACCATGGAAGAACTGGGACATTTTCAGCTTTCAGGAATTGTGTACAGATCTTTGCGACATGCTGAAATTACCATGCTGAAACATGAGGTGATGGCGGCGGATGAATGGCACGACAATGGGCCTCAGGATCTCATCCCTATATCTCTGTGCATTTAAATTGTGTTTGTGGTCTTTAGCTTACACCTGCCCTTTCCATAACCCCACCGCCACCATGAGGCACTCTGTTCACAATGTTTACATCATCAAACCGCTCGTCCACATGATGCCATACACGTGTTCTGCGGTTGTGAGGCTGGTTGGACGTACTGCCAAATTCTCTAAAACAATGTTAGAGGCGGCTTATGGTAGAGAAATTAACATTAGATTTACTGGCAACAGCTCTGGTGGACATTCCTGCAGTCAGCATGCCAATTGTACTCTCCCTCATAAAACTTGAGACATCTGTGGCATTGTGTTGTGTGACAACACTGCACATTTTAAAATGGCCTTTCATTGTCTGCAGCACACGCTGCACCTGTGTAATGATCATGCTGTTTATTTCATTTGTTTGTGCTTTTTACCCCTTTTTCTCCCCAATTACGTGATATCCAAATGGTAGTTACAGTCTTGTCCCATCGCTGCAAGTCCCTTACGGAGAGACGCAAAGGTCGAGAGCCATGCGTCCTCTGAAAAACACGACCCTGCCAAGCCACACTGCTTCTTGACACAATGCACGCTTAACCCGGAATCCAGCCGCACCAATGTGTCAGAGGAAACACCACACAGCTGGCAACCGAATTCATCGCGCATGCGCCCGGACATAAAAAGGAGTCGCTAGAGCGCGAGGGGACAAGGACATCCCAGCTGTCCAAACACTCCCCTAACCCGGGTGACGCTGGGCCAATTGTGTGCCGCCTCATGGGTCTCTCGGTCACGGCCGGCTGCAACACGGCCCGGGATCGAACTCGGATCTGTAGTGACGCCTCTAGCACTGCGGTTTAATCAGCTTCTTGATGTGTCACACCTGTCAGGTGGATGGATTATCTTGGCAAAAGAGAGGAATAAGCTTTTTGTGCATATGGGATCTTTTATTTCCACTCCTGAAGTAATGGGACCAACACTTTACAAGTTGCATTTTTTTGTTCAGTATATAATATTATAAGCCATTTATTTGTGCATACATTTTACGTATGGGTGGCCCCGGGAATCAAACACACTACCCTGGTGGTGCTAGCGCCATGCTCTACCACGTGGGCCATACAGGATCTCACAGCCCCACCCCAAGCTAAACTGTGACTGGTCACCGTGGCACCCTCTCATTGCCTGGGAGTGGAGAGTGTGATGGGTCTATACTCACACACCTCCTACACTACTACGGCACTGCAGCACTCTCAGGTACACAGTCACACACTGACACCCACACACGGTGATACACACACACTGATACACACACACACTGATACAAATGCACAGACACGCTGAAACAGAAGGCTCAATTCAATGGATCCTGCATTGCAGTAATAACACAGTAGCTCTCTTTTGTCATCGTAGTCGTATTAAATCACATGGTCTCGGGTGCCTGTCTTGACAATCAACCAATCAATTAGTAAAATCAACAAAAAAGACCTTTACGTACCTGAATGAGGAAAGAAGCAGAGGAGAGGAAGAGGAGAAAGGGATCCATCATCCACAGCATTATGGAAGAGAGGAAAGAGAGAGAACATGTCATTAGTATGGGTATAAAACATGTAGAAGACAGACTTATTGAATGTGCTAAAACAGAGCGCGTCATCAGAGCAGTCTGGTGTCTATCAGAGAGCATTAGTGCTGTCCATGGTACTAAAAGCTGTTTGTGAGTGGGTGAACTGTCCATGGTGCTGAAATGTGTTGAGCAGCTCGTGTGCCAGGAAGCCATGGGTTGCAGCATCATGCTATAGAGACCACCAGATATGAACAACAACACCTACGTCAAAAGCTCTACAGACATCTCCCTTGTAGGTCTGAATGAAATCCATAATAATCATTTGGTGGGTACTTATATTTGTCCTATTTCATGTGTGAATTGGAAATGTGATTTTTGAATATCACAACTCCCCCTGATACCCCCTCGGAGGGCACATCAACATATTTTCCACCTTGTCGGCTCGGGGATTTGAACAAGCAACCTTTCTGTTACTGGCCCACAACTGTAACTGCTAGGCTACCTGTCACCCGGCAGTTACACACGTTACACACACTGAGTGTATAGAACATTAGGAACACCTTCCTAATACTGAGGTGCATCTCCCTGCTTTGGCCCTCAGAACAGCCTCAATTCGTCAGGCCATGGACTCTACAAGGTGTCGAAAGCGTTCCACAGGGATGCTGGCCCACTCCAATGCTGACCACAGTTGTGTCAAGTTGGCTGGATGTCCTTTGGGTGGTGGAACATTCTTGATACACGCGTGAAAAAACAAGCAGTGCTGCAGTTCTTGACACACTCAAACCAGTGCGCCTGGCACCTACAGTACTACCAGACCCCGTTCAAATGCTCTTAAATATGTTGCCTTGCTCATTCTCCCTCTGAACGGCACACATACACAAACCTCTCAATTGTCTCAAGGCTTAAAATGTTTTCTTTAACCTGTCTCCTCTCCTTCATCAACACCGATTGAAGTGGATTTAACAAGTGACATCAATAAGGGATCATAGCTTTCACCTCGTCAGTCTATGTCAGGGGTGAAAGTAGATTTAATTTCTTACAGGTATGGGACACTTTTTATACTACAAAGATTACAGGCTAGCCTACTCTGCTGAAACTGACAAACAGATCAATACAAATGATGTTGTCTGATCAATATAGTTGGCCTAAGAAAAGGGGAGACACAAATACAAAATGATGTCCTCCTGGAGGAGGAGATGATTGTCCAAAAACAAACAAAAGTGTCACTGACCCAAATGATAAGACAGGTAATATGCACACTGACCCAATGATAAAGACAAGTAATATGCACACTGACCCAATGATAAAGACAGGTAATATGCACACTGACCCAATGATAAAGACAGGTAATATGCACACTGACCCAATGATAAAGACAGGTAATATGCACACTGACCCAATGATAAAGACAGGTAATATGCACACTGACCCAATGATAAAGACAGGTAATATGCACACTGACCCAATGATAAAGACAGGTAATATGCACACTGACCCAATGATAAAGACAGGTAATATGCACACTGACCCAATGATAAAGACAGGTAATATGCACACTGACCCAATGATAAAGACAGGTAATATGCACACTGACCCAATGATAAAGACAGGTAATATGCACACTGACCCAATGATAAAGACAGGTAATATGCACACTGACCCAATGATAAAGACAGGTAATATGCACACTGACCCAATGATAAAGACAGGTAATATGCACACTGACCCAATGATAAAGACAGGTAATATGCACACTGACCCAATGATAAAGACAGGTAATATGCACACTCAACGGGGATATGGCCAATGTTCTCTGCTGGTGCCAATAAGATAGGCTACTGTTCGCTCAATTAAGTTAACAATGTTGATAACACAAAGACAGATTGGAGTCTTTTCATTGTCATCTCTTTACAGCAACAGCCATTTGCTTTCCAAACTGTCTTTCAGCGATTGTATTTTTAAATATTGTGATATGCCTGGCTGGGTCTCTCTGCTTTTCACTGACAGTCGAAACTCAACAATCATCTACTTGGTATTTGCAGCACGCGCTGCCCAAATTGTGGGCCCTTCTGACTGTAGGCAATGCAATTTAAAACAATCCACAACTTTAAAAAAAAAAGAAGCTAATGGTCCTCTGTGTAGTACCCTATTTGAAATGATTTTATTCAATTCTGTATAAACAGGAGTATGCTAATTAGGCTATATAATTTTTGCAATTTAATTCAATTTACTTTGGGGAAAGCTTCCCCTTGCCTTATGGACATGCTGCCTATGTGGCATAAACACACCCAGTTTTCATCTGATTGTCAAACAATCACCTAACAAAGGCACTCCTGTAGGCTACCCTGTGCACCTGCAGTTGGATGAATGGAAAGAGGCATTGGTCACAAAAACACCTAGGTGCACTGTAATGGCATTCTGCGGTTGTAATTAGGCTTACACTTGTAGCCTGAATTGATGCATCCACTGTTGTCCACGAGCTCCGTTGTCTCCTCGGCCACTCAGCTCTGCCTTGACAAAAATGTAAGTGTTCTCCTCCAACCAAAACGCAAATTGGAGCGTTTCCACCCGGTTTCCAGTCAATATTTCATGCAGTAATGTTCAATCATTTTGCCTGTAGTTTTTTGGGCACGTTGTATTAATTGCGATAAGCTCATGTTTAACAGTACCAGCTTACTTTCACCCCTTGTCTATGTCATGGAAAGAGCAGGTGTT
Source organism: Oncorhynchus tshawytscha (assembly GCF_018296145.1). NCBI lineage: Eukaryota > Metazoa > Chordata > Actinopteri > Salmoniformes > Salmonidae > Oncorhynchus > Oncorhynchus tshawytscha. The sequence continues at coordinate 85,595,374 of NC_056444.1, forward strand.
CTTACTGTTTTGTACTCATGGAACAAAATGCACTGCTACATAGCAGAGCTACATCATTACAGCATTCGTAATGATGTACAATGTGTCATATTGTAGTTACCATTACTTAGTCATTTGAAACACACGAGTGAATAACATGGATTTTATGTACAGTAGGTTAAGGAAATGTTGATCTTTCTGTTTCTTTCCCTCAATCCTCTAGTCACTCTTCTAGAGGGAATTTATGCACTCATCCATTACCGAATCCAAACCATCGGCGGGAGAAAGAGATAGAGGGTGGGAGTTAGGGAGAGAGAGATAGAGGGAGAGAGAGATAGAGGGTGGGAGAGATAGAGGGTGGGAGTTAGGGAGAGAGAGATAGAGGGAGTTAGAGAGAGATAGAGGGTGGGAGTTAGGGAGAGAGAGATAGAGGGTGGGAGAGATAGAGGGTGGGAGTTAGGGAGAGAGAGATAGAGGGAGAGAGAGATAGAGGGTGGGAGTTAGGGAGAGAGAGATAGAGGGTGGGAGAGATAGAGGGTGGGAGTTAGGGAGAGAGAGATAGAGGGAGAGAGAGATAGAGGGTGGGAGTTAGGGAGAGAGAGATAGAGGGTGGGGGTTAGGGAGAGAGAGAGAGAAGGAGAGAGAGATAGATAGAGAGAGAGATAGAAGGAGAGAGAGATAGAGGGTGGGAGTTAGGGAGAGAGAGATAGATGGAGAGAGAGATAGATAGGGAGAGAGAGATAGATAGAGGGTGGGAGTTAGGGAGAGAGAGAGAGAAGGAGAGAGAGAGAGATAGAGGGTGGGAGTTAGGGAGAGAGAGATAGATGGAGAGAGAGATAGAGGGTGGGAGTTAGGGAGAGAGAGATAGATGGAGAGAGAGATAGAGGGTGGGAGTTAGGGAGAGAGAGATAGATGGAGAGAGAGATAGAGGGTGGGAGTTAGGGAGAGAGAGAGAGAAGGAGAGAGAGATAGATAGAGAGAGAGATAGAAGGAGAGAGAGATAGAGGGTGGGAGTTAGGGAGAGAGAGATAGATGGAGAGAGAGATAGAGGGTGGGAGTTAGGGAGAGAGAGATAGAGGGTGGGAGTTAGGGAGAGAGAGATAGAGGGAGAGAGAGATAGAGGGTGGGAGTTAGGGAGAGAGAGATAGAGGGTGGGAGTTAGGGAGAGAGAGATAGAGGGTGGGAGTTAGGGAGAGAGAGAGAGATGGAGAGAGAGATAGAGGGTGGGAGTTAGGGAGAGAGAGATAGAGGGTGGGAGTTAGGGAGAGAGAGATAGATGGAGAGAGAGATAGAGGGTGGGAGTTAGGGAGAGAGAGATAGAGGGAGAGAGAGATAGAGGGTGGGAGTTAGGGAGAGAGAGATAGATGGAGAGAGAGATAGAGGGTGGGAGTTAGGGAGAGAGAGATAGAGGGTGGGAGTTAGGGAGAGAGAGATAGATGGAGAGAGAGATAGAGGGTGGGAGTTAGGGAGAGAGAGATAGAGGGTAGGGAGTTAGGGAGAGAGAGATAGAGGGTGGGAGTTAGGGAGAGAGAGAGAGATGGAGAGAGAGATAGAGGGTGGGAGTTAGGGAGAGAGAGATAGAGGGTGGGAGTTAGGGAGAGAGAGATAGATGGAGAGAGAGATAGAGGGTGGGAGTTAGGGAGAGAGAGATAGAGGGAGAGAGAGATAGAGGGGAGGAGAGAGAGAGGGAGTTAGGGAGAGAGAGATAGATGGAGAGAGAGATAGAGGGTGGGAGTTAGGGAGAGAGAGATAGATGGAGAGAGAGATAGAGGGTGGGAGTTAGGGGAGAGAGAGAGAGATGGAGAGAGAGATAGAGGGTGGGAGTTAGGGAGAGAGAGATAGATGGAGAGAGAGATAGAGGGTGGGAGTTAGGGGGAGAGAGAGATAGAGGGTGGGAGTTAGGGAGAGAGAGATAGAGGGTGGGAGTTAGGGAGAGAGAGAGAGATGGAGAGAGAGATAGAGGGTGGGAGTTAGGGAGAGAGAGAGAGAGGAGAGAGAGAGATAGAGGGTGGGAGTTAGGGAGAGAGAGATAGATGGAGAGAGAGATAGATAGAGGGTGGGAGTTAGGGAGAGAGAGATAGAAGGGAGAGAGAGATAGAGGGTGGGAGTTAGGGAGAGAGAGATAGAAGGAGAGAGAGATAGAGGGTGGGAGTTAGTTAGGGGAGAGAGAGAGAGAGGGAGAGAGAGATAGAGGGTGGGAGTTAGGGAGAGAGAGAGAGAAGGAGAGAGAGATAGATAGAGGGTGGGGGTTAGGGAGAGAGAGAGATAGAGGGTGGGAGTTAGGGAGAGAGATAGATAGAGGGTGGGGGTTAGGGAGAGAGAGATAGAGGGTGGGAGTTAGGGAGAGAGAGATAGAAGGAGAGAGAGATAGAGGGTGGGAGTTAGGGAGAGAGAGAGAGAAGGAGAGAGAGAGATAGAGGGTGGGGGTTAGGGGAGAGAGAGATAGAGGGTGGGAGTTAGGGGAGAGAGAGATAGAGGGTGGGAGTTAGGGAGAGAGAGATAGAGGGTGGGAGTTAGGGAGAGAGAGAGATAGAGGGTGGGAGTTAGGGGGAGAGAGAGATAGAGGGTGGGAGTTAGGGAGAGGATAGAGAGAGAGAGAGAAGGAGAGAGAGATAGATAGAGGGTGGGGGGTTAGGGAGAGAGATAGAGGGTGGGAGTTAGGGAGAGAGAGATAGATGGAGAGAGAGATAGAGGGTGGGAGTTAGGGAGAGAGAGATAGAAGGAGAGAGAGATAGATAGAGGGTGGGGGTTAGGGAGAGAGAGATAGAGGGTGGGAGTTAGGGAGAGAGAGAGAGAGAGATAGATAGAAGGAGAGAGAGATAGAGGGTGGGAGTTAGGGAGAGAGAGAGATAGAGGGATAGAGGGTGGGGTTAGGGAGAGAGAGAGATAGAGGGTGGGAGTTAGGGGAGAGAGAGATAGAGGGTGGGAGAGTTAGGGAGAGAGAGATAGAGGGTGGGAGTTAGGAGAGAGAGATAGAGGGTGGGAGTTAGGAAGAGAGAGAGAGAAGGAGAGAGAGATAGAGGGTGGGAGTTAGGGAGAGAGAGATAGAAGGAGAGAGAGATAGATAGAGGGTAGAGGGGGGGTTAGGGAGAGAGAGAGATAGAGGGTGGGAGTTAGGGAGAGAGAGAGAGAAGGAGAGAGAGATAGATAGAGGGTAGAGGGGGGGTTAGGGAGAGAGAGATAGATAGAGGGTAGAGGGGGGGTTAGGGAGAGAGAGAGATAGAGAGAGATAGAGGGTGGGGTTAGGGAGAGAGAGAGAGAGAGAGAGGGTGGGAGTTAGGGAGAGAGAGAGAGAAGGAGAGAGAGATAGATAGAGGGTGGGGAGTTAGGGAGAGAGAGATAGAAGGAGAGAGAGATAGATAGAGGGTGGGGGTTAGGGAGAGAGAGATAGAAGGAGAGAGAGATAGATAGAGGGTGGGAGTTAGGGAGAGAGAGATAGAAGGAGAGAGAGATAGATAGAAGGAGAGAAAGATAGAGGGTGGGAGTTAGGGAGAGAGAGATAGAGGGAGAGAGAGAGAGAGATAGAGGGTGGGTGTTAGGGAGAGAGATAGATGGAGAGAGAGATAGAGGGTGGGGGTTAGGAAGAGAGAGATAGAAGGAGAGAGAGATAGATAGAGGGAGAGAGAGATAGAGGGTGGGGGTTAGGGAGAGAGAGAGATAGAGGGTGGGAGTTAGGGAGAGAGAGATAGATAGAGGGAGAGAGAGATAGAGGGTGGGAGTTAGGGAGAGAGAGATAGAGGGTGGGAGTTAGGGAGAGAGAGATAGAGGGAGAGAGAGATAGAGGGTGGGAGTTAGGGAGAGAGAGATAGAGGGAGAGAGAGAGAGATAGAGGGTAGAGGGGGGGTTAGGGAGATAGAGATAGACGGAGAGAGAGATAGAGGGTGGGGTTAGTGAGAGAGAGATAGAAGGAGAGAGAGATAGATAGAAGGAGAGAGAGATAGAGGGTGGGAGTTAGGGAGAGAGAGATAGAGGGAGAGAGAGAGAGATAGAGGGTGGGGGTTAGGGAGAGAGAGATGGAGAGAGAGAGAGAGAGGGTGGGGGTTAGGAAGAGAGAGATAGAAGGAGAGAGAGAGATAGATAGAGGGAGAGAGAGATAGATGGTGGGGGTTAGGGAGAGAGATAGATAGAGGGGGAGAGAGAGATAGAGGGTGGGGGTTAGGAGAGAGAGATAGAGGGTGGG
>NC_056444.1:85604532-85669532 GCF_018296145.1 Oncorhynchus tshawytscha
ACAGGCCACATCAGGCCAGCAAGTCACATTATGCAGGTTTGCAAAGTGATGTGTAATTGGTATTGGAACCCAGCCAGAGTGGGGATATACAACGTTTGGAATTTTTATTCCCCTGCAACCTGCATTCCGAAAGACTGCCGGACTGGGCAGACTAAGATATGAGACTACCTAAACCATCTAAACTGGAACAACCATCTCAGTAATTGGTGCAATAAGTCTAAGTAACAGATTGGATGAGTTCAGAAAAATGTAGGTTATTTATATGTGAGTAGCATAAGATGAATTAATAATTTAATGTACATGCAAAAATGGATATTCTAACAAACATTTCAAAAATCAACCTGCAATAGAGCATGCTGGGAAATATGAAAATGATGGATGTGGTTTAGGTTTAACACCAGTTATTAACACCAACTCAGAGGTTCAGGTGTTCATTTAACACATATACTGAACACTTCATGAATTCAGGCCCTGCTTTGTATTACAGATGTACTGTCTTAATTTGACCAGTTTCTTACATCAGTAAAATAACCCTGCAGCAACAGGACGTGTGAATTATTGTGTGGATTATAATTCATGGACATTTTTGTCATGGTTGATACGTGTTTCGGTAGGGCAAATCATTTTCAAGTGGAAATGACAAACTTCAGAAGCCTTTTCAAACCTAGAAAACACTTGAAGGTTATTTCCAGCTGCGCAAGAAAATGATTTGCAACAACTGAATTATCAAATTTCTACAACTACATATATAGCTCTGGTGGTAACTAGCCAAATGTACAGTGGAATAAATAGAAACATATAACCAGTAGGATCAAAATCTAACCCTAGAACCGGCTCATGCTTACCCTCTAAGCACCGGTTAGTAGTGGAACACAATTCAAACACTTTAACCCAACAGCCTTTCAAATCACACACTTTAACATAGATCTATGCATTGCCACATTATTATTCAATAATACTGAAGAGATGCATTACACACACACACTAACACACACAGACGCCACACACACACTGACAATGCCACAGACTGAAAGACAGACAGACCAGCGCACATACACAGATTGACTAGGTGAGTTCACACTGAGAAATTCTATATCCCCAGCTTTGTCAAGCATACACTTTATGTGGTATTTTCATTTGGATGCACAGGGAGAACAGACTTTCCTCTCCAGATCACAGTAGACACATCTGAGAAAATACATATTTCTATAAACAACTCAAATTGCATTGTGGTGCCCTGGACACCCCAGTAGAACCTATTGCAATACCAGTGGAATGTCTGGAGTCTTCATTGGCTCCGCAGCACACACCATACACAGGGGGCATCCGGCATGGAACACGCACACACCATACACAGGGGGCATCCGGCATGGAACACGCACTCACCATACACAGGGGGCATCCGGCATGGAACACGCACTCACCATACACAGGGGGCATCCAGCATGGAACACGCACACACCATACACAGGGGGCATCCGGCATGGAACACGCACACACCATACACAGGGGGCATCCGGCATGGAACACGCACACACCATACACAGGGGGCATCCAGCATGGAACACGCACACACCATACACAGGGGGCATCCGGCATGGAACACGCACTCACCATACACAGGGGGCATCCAGCATGGAACACGCACACACCATACACAGGGGGCATCCGGCATGGAACACGCACACACCATACACAGGGGGCATCCGGCATGGAACACGCACACACCATACACAGGGGGCATCCAGCATGGAACACGCACACACCATACACAGGGGCATCCGGCATGGAACACGCACACACCATACACAGGGGGCATGCGGCATGGAACACGCACACACCATACACAGGGGGCATCCGGCATGGAACACGCACTCACCATACACAGGGGGCATCCGGCATGGAACACGCACACACCATACACAGGGGGCATCCGGCATGGAACACGCACACACCATACACAGGGGGCATCCGGCATGGAACACGCACTCACCATACACAGGGGGCATCCAGCATGGAACACGCACACACCATACACAGGGGGCATCCGGCATGGAACACGCACTCACCATACACAGGGGGCATCCAGCATGGAACACGCACACACCATACACAGGGGGCATCCGGCATGGAACACGCACACACCATACACAGGGGGCATCCGGCATGGAACACGCACACACCATACACAGGGGGCATCCAGCATGGAACACGCACACACCATACACAGGGGGCATCCGGCATGGAACACGCACACACCATACACAGGGGGCATGCGGCATGGAACACGCACACACCATACACAGGGGCATCCGGCATGGAACACGCACTCACCATACACAGGGGGCATCCGGCATGGAACACGCACACACCATACACAGGGGGCATCCGGCATGGAACACGCACACACCATACACAGGGGGCATCCGGCATGGAACACGCACTCACCATACACAGGGGCATCCGGCATGGAACACGCACACACCATACACAGGGGCATCCGGCATGGAACACGCACACACCATACACAGGGGGCATCCGGCATGGAACACGCACACACCATACACAGGGGGCATCCGGCATGGAACACGCACACACCATACACAGGGGGCATCCGGCATGGAACACGCACACACCATACACAGGGGGCATCCGGCATGGAACACGCACTCACCATACACAGGGGCATCCAGCATGGAACACGCACACACCATACACAGGGGGCATCCGGCATGGAACACGCACACACCATACACAGGGGGCATCCGGCATGGAACACGCACACACCATACACAGGGGGCATCCGGCATGGAACACGCACTCACCATACACAGGGGCATCCAGCATGGAACACGCACACACCATACACAGGGGGCATCCGGCATGGAACACGCACACACCATACACAGGGGGCATCCGGCATGGAACACGCACATACCATACACAGGGGGCATCCGGCATGGAACACGCACACACCATACACAGGGGCATCCAGCATGGAACACGCACATACCATACACAGGGGGCATCTGGCATGGAACACACACACACACGCACACACACACACACACACGCACACACACACACACACCTACACACACACCTACACACCTACACACACACACACACACACACACCTACACACACACACACAAAGGTGTATACTCGCATGCAAACGGCAACACATAGACACAAATAGTATACGCATAACAACACACGTGAACACACACATTGTACTTTCTAAAATATGGTGTATGCCCTCAACATCTGTAAGGCTGAATCCCAGCTGTGCACCAACTCCTCAGCTATGCACCCTGGGTCAATGTGTGTGTGTTCAGAGTAGGTCAATACTGATATCTCAGGGCATCTGTCAAGCATCCAATAGTAGCACAAGGGACCATCTAGTCTGTGAGTATCAACTGAACCCACAGTGGCCTTGACTTGAATTAGACCACATGTGGCCTAAGTTAGGAATATACGGGTATAATTGAACACAAACTCTATGTCTTTTCCAACCCCAGCCTGATGCCTGTTGTAACACAGGGTTAGACACAAACACCAGCCCCAGCCAGATGCCTGTTGTAACACAGGGTTAGACACAAACACCAACCCCAGCCTGATGCCTGTTGTAACACAGGGTTAGACACAAACACCAACCCCAGCCTGATGCCTGTTATAACACAGGGTTATACACAAACACCAGCCCCAGCCTGATGCCTGTTGTAACACAGGGTTAGACATAAACACCAACCCCAGCCTGTTATAATATAAGACTACAACCAATCAATATCCACTACTACAGGACACTGACTGTGTCTGTTTAATGTCTGTTGGCTGTCTGATACAGTATAGTCCTGCTGCTCCACTAGCCCCCAGCCCCTAGCCCTCAGACCCTAGCCCCTAGCCCTCAGCCCCCAGCCCTCAGCCCCCAGTCCCCAGCCCTCAGCCCCCAGCTCCCAGCCCTCAGCCCCCAGCTCCCAGCCCTCAGCCCCGAGGCACCAGCGCTCAGCCCCGAGCCACCAGCGCTCAGCCCCGAGCCACCAGCCCTCAGCCCCGAGCCACCAGCCCTCAGCCACCATCCACCGGCCACTAGCCACCAGCCCCCAGCCCTCAGCCTTCAGCTCCCAGCCCTCTGCCACCATCCACCAGCCCCCAGCCCCGTCACAGTAACCATAAGGCCTGTGACAGTGGGCATAAGGCTGGAGTCAATGAGCGGTTAAATCACAGGAGAGCCCTAACTCTGATCTATAACAATGGAATCTGAATACAGTATCTACCCTGAGAGCCACAGTGTAGGATACCCACCAAACTAGCTCTAAAGCCACAGAAGACAGGCATGTGTGCATGCGCACAGAATTCACATTATTGACAATAAACATTGTTACAGAGTCCTACAGGATGGGGTGCCACTGCACAGAGAGGGGCATTGGGTTTACACTGGCACATACTGTATATATGCACATAGGCACGTGCACACACAGACAGGGGCTTACACTGGCACACAGGCACCAGTCAGCAGTCACCGGCAGGCATTTACATATGAATAAATATGAGCCGGGAAATGAAATAAATAAAAGGACACCGCAGAAAAATAATCCTGTTAAAGATCAAACAGCACGGTGCCTCTCTCTCTGTCTCTCTCTCTCTCTCTCTCTCTCTCTCTCTCTCTCTCTCTCTCTCTGTCTCTCTCTGTCTCTCTCTGTCTCTCTCTGTCTCTCTCTGTCTCTCTCTCTCTCTGACTGTCTCTCCCCCCTCTCTCTCTCTGTCTCTCCCCCCTCTCTCTCTCTGTCTCTCCCCCTCCCCTCTCTCTCTCTCTCTCTCTCCCTCCTCTCTCTCTCTCTCCTCTCTCTCTGTCTCTCTCTCTCCTCTCTCTCTGTCTCTGTCTCTCCCCCCTCTCTCTCCTCTCTGTCTCTGTGTCTCTCTCTGTCTCTCTCTCTGTCTCTCTCTGTCTCTCTCTGTGTCTCTCTCTGTGTCTCTCTCTGTGTCTCTCTGTGTCTCTCTGTGTCTCTCTCTGTGTCTCTCTCTGTGTCTCTCTCTGTGTCTCTCTGTGTGTCTCTCTGTGTCTCTCTGTGTCTCTCTCTGTGTCTCTCTCTGTGTCTCTCTCTCTCTCTCTGTGTCTCCCCCTCTCTCTCTCTCTCTCTGTCTCTCCCCCTCTCTCTCTCTCTCTCTCTCTCTCTGTCCCTCTCCCCCTCTCTCTCTCTCTGTCTCTCCCCCTCTCTCTCTCTCTCTCTCTGTCTCCCCCTCTCTCTCTCTCTCTGTCTCTCCCCTCTCTCCCTCTCTATCCCTCTCTCTGTCTCTCTCTCTCCCTCTCTCTGTCTCTCTCTGTCTCTCCCCCTCTCTGTGTCTCTCTCTGTCTCCCCCTCTCTGTGTCTCTCTCTGTCTCTCTCTCTCCCCCCTCTCTGTGTGTCTCTCTCTCCCCCCTCTCTGTGTGTCTCTCTCTCCCCCCTCTCTGTGTCTCTCTCTCTCTCTCTCTCCTTTCCTTTCCTTAAACTGCCTTCTCTTCTATCCTCCCTTCCTTTACTCACTCCCATCATCCTCTCCCTCTCTTTCTCCTCTCCAGTGCAAAACTAAATGGAGATTAATGAGGGGAGGGAGAAATGTCAATCACCCAAAGAGACCGATGTGATGCAGTGCCACACACACACATGCAGAGTGGAGGGTTACAAACGTGACTGTGGTCTCTCTCTCTCTCTCTCTCTCTCCCCCTCTCCCTCTCCCCCTCTCTCCCTCTCTCTCTCATCACCCCCCCATCAAAACAAATGCAGAATTGAAAATGTAGTAATCTTTGAGCACCTCATTTTCCACATCAGCCAATCACGTCTTCTCGCTGAGGTCAATATCTCCTAACTACAACCAACCAACTACAAGCCTAACTGACTGATAACACTCAGCCAGGTTAGAGGAAATGGTTAGAGGAAATGTCAAAACTTTTGACTGGTACTTGCTTAATTAATTAGATTAATATTATGATGTTTCTATTCCAAGAAAAACGAAAAACCCTCTGGGTATCTGTTAAGATGGAACGGAAAATATGTCGCTGTACAACGTGATGGTCGGGAGTACAGTTCCTGGGCTAAAGAATCCCTGTGTCATGCGGGCACGTGGGAGACAGGGGTTGAATTCCCCGACAGGGAGGAAGGAGTAGGCCGTCCTTGTAAAAAAGGATTTGTTCTTAACTTACTGCCTAGTTAAGTAAAGGTTACACTAAGAGCATACCTTTTGTAAATCTAGTCTAACCAATACCCAAATGGAGATTCAGTGAAAATAACATCTCATTGATTTATCAAGACCAGTCCCATGCTTGTCGCAGAGCAGCGTGAAAACAATAGTTGTAGGCTATTGCTTCTAAAGTCAATATGCTCTTTAAATAAATAAGACCTACACCACTTTTAACAGCACATTACTCAACACTAGTGAGACTTATGTCGCTTACGGTAGGCCTACTGTATATCGAAAAATATGATGTGCCTCTCTGCCAATAATTACATATAGAGGATTGGAGGATAATTCTGTAATTCAGTGATATTTATTCCCATCGTAATTCCTTATGGACCCATAACTAAATAAACATCAGCATTTTGAAAGAGTATTTTTATCCTTATTTTATTAATGAAAGCATAACGATGCCATTATTAGTTACATTGTTTTAGTTTGAACATGCAGACTGGCACTAAGAACAGAACAGCAGGAACGTTTCCCTAGTCAGCGCCATTATTAGTGCAATGCCCCTTAAAGTGTTGCCAGTGTGGCGGGGAGGGGATCCACCCTCTCCCCCTTCCTCCTCCTCCCTTCCCCATGGGCTAGGTCGGTCTTCTGTGCGCGGCTCTGCGGCCCATCCCGTGCCCCCTTCCTCCTCCTCCCTTCCCCATGGGCTAGGTCGGTCTTCTGTGCGCGGCTCTGCGGCTCTGCGGCCCATCCCGTGCCCCCTTCCCTTGTGCCTTGAACGTTGCGTGCTTTCAGTGGATACAGCTGGAGAACTGCAAGGCAGTCCCATTGTGCGCCACTCAGGAGCCATATACTGTATATAACCAATATATATAGTCCTGCTAATAACAGGGTATTAATATATCTGTGAGAACATCCAACAGGCTTTTATATCATTCTAAATTCATAATAATAATAATCGCTTGGAAATTATTTAGGAAATTATTTAGTTTTCAAATAATGTAAAATTAGTGAGAAAAAGGCCATTCTTGAACATAAAATAATAAAAACCTTAGACCCACCCAACAGTTTTAGTAAGTAATACTGAAGGAGTATATATTATCTACCTCACTTGCTTTGGCAATGTTAACACGTTTCCCATGCCAATAAAGCCCTTGAATTGAATTGAATTGACACAGTAGGAACCAAAAAGTATAATCAGTGCTCTAACTCCCCCTTGCGCTGGTCTGGAGCAATGAAGTGGTGACGCTGGGTACCGTACTAAACCACAAATTACCTCTAAGTCCCGCGGTGTAAGCTCGCAACTTTTAAAAGGAGGAACCACTGTATCGCTACCTCCCCTATCTCTACCTCCTCTATCTCCTCTATCTCATCTATCTATCTATCTATCTATCTATCTATCTATCTATCTATCTATCTATCTATCTATCTATCTATCTATCTATCTATCTATCTATCTCTACCTCATTTATCTCTACCTCATTTATCTCTACCTCATATATCTCGCTGCCTCTCAGCATCTGCTACTGTTACGTTCTTTTTTTTGTATACATGATGTATATCCTCCTACAGCAGTAATTACATTTAAAACAATCTCATTAACAGTACAAAAGGGAGCGCTCTGCATAATAACGAAGAGAGGAAGATATCTGTCAGCAGGGAGGAATGCTTGGTGTCAACACCAGGGGAAAACTCAGTTAACATGGCTGTGGATGAAACACTTAGAAAAACACATGTAGGGCTGGGATAGAGCAGAAATGTGCAGTGAATGAACACCTCTTTACACACTGTTACACTGTAGCACTACACCATCAACCTAAACAATTGCTAGCCTGAAGTCTAACTCAGTCTACAAGGGACTGGCTTAACAGACAGGAGGACTACATACAGTTGAAGTTGGAAGTTTACATACACTTAGGTTGGAGTCATTAAAACTCGTTTTTCAACCACTCCACAAATGTCTTGTTAACATACTATAGTTTTGGCAAGTCGGTTAGGACATCTACATTGTGCATGACACAAGTCATTTTTCCAACAATTGTTTATGGACAAATTATTTCAATTATTTTCTCACAGAAGTTTACATTCACTAAGTTGACTGTGCCTTTAAACAGCTTGGAAGTTTCCAGAAAATGATGTCATGGCTTTAGAAACTTCTGATAGGCTAATTGACATCATTTGAGTCAATTGGAGGTGTACCTGTGGATGTATTTCAATGCCTACCTTCAAACTCAGTGCCTCTTTGCTTGACATCATTGGAAAATCAAAAGAAATCAGCCAAGACCCCATAAAAAATATTGTAGACCTCCACAAGTTGGGTTCATCCTTGGGAGCAATTTCCAAACGCCTGAAGGTACCACGTTCATCTGTACAAACAATAGTAAGCAACTATAAACACCATGGGACCACGCAGCCGTCATACCGCTCAGGAAGGAGATACGTTCTGTCTCTTAGAGATGAACGTACTTTGGTGCGAAAGCTGCAAATCAATCCCAGAACAACAGCAAACAACAACAAAGGACCTTATGAAGATCCTGGAGGAAACAGGTACAAAAGTATCTATATCCACAGTAAAACGAGTCCTATATCGACATCTCTGGTCATTCTTTCCCTGGGAGGCCTTCATACACGTAGGAATGCACACACGTCACACACAAACATATAAACTCCCCCCCTCCACCCACCACACACACACAAGCGCATCCATCCATGTATAAAAACAACCACATAATCGCAAAAACATGTGAGCGATTGGCATGGAAACACAGGTGTAAAGGTATGCAGACATGCACAGTATGACAGTGAGTAATGAAATACCTTACAATTACTGCTGCTCTCTCAGACGCTATCCTGCCTCTCTCTCTCTCTCCTCTCTCTCCTCTCTCTCTCTCTCTCTCCTGCCCCTTTCCCTCTATCCTGCCTCTTTCTCTCTCTCTATCCTTTCTCTCTCTCCTGCATCTCTCTCTATCCTTTCTCTCTCTCTCCCTCCTCTCTCTCTCTCTCTCTCTATCCTGCCTCTCTCTCTCTCTCTCTCTCTCTTTCTCTCTCTCTATATCCTGCCTCTCTCTCTAAATGGGATGTGATTGTGGTTGTACATGCCTGAAGCCTTCTGGCCCTCCATCCGTCCCTCCTACGGCCTTCTAAATGTCAAAGCAGGGATGTACAAATATAATTGTCATGAAGTGATCCCTTCACGCGACTTCCCCTACTACTCCATCCCCCTTCGCCTCCTTCCCTTCATCCTTCCCTCCATCCATTCATCCATCTATGTGTGTGAAAGTGTGACTGGCAGACCCTGATGGACATGCCTGAAACATGCATGCTTTTTTTGTGGTGCTTAAATTGCTACAGAGAATGGACCAGTGCCTCACAGACACACACAAACACAAAGATATGAGAAATCTGCAAACATAACACACACAAACATGCAACATAACACACACACTATGCCATTTTTGTCCTCCGGCAGGTTCTGTCACAGTCTCACTACTGAGAAGGTTCACTTGACTGTGACACTGTCACTGCTTGTATAAAGAGAGAGAGGGAGAAAATAGAGAGATGAAGATGAAAGTAGAGAGAGACAAAGATTGAGAGATGAAGGTAGAGATAGAAAGATATGGATACATTAAGTTATAGAGATGAAGATCTAGAGAGATGAAGCTAAAGAGAGGAAGAGAGAGAAAGATAAAGATAGAGAGAGAGAGATAAAGGTGCTGGAGAGATGAAGATTAAGAGAGATGAAGATAGAGATTCTAATTGAGAGATGGAGATAGAGATAACTTTCGGGTAGCTTTCGGGTAGCTTGCAAGCCTACCCCTTTTTCCTCCAAACATAATGATGGTCATTATGGCCAAACAGTTATATTTTTGTTTCATCAGACCAGAGGACATTCTCCAAAAAGTACGATATTTGTCCCCATGTGCAGTTGCAAACCGTAGTCTGGTTTTTTGATGGTGGTTTTGGAGCAGTGGCTTCTTCCTTGCTGAGCGGCCTTTCAGGTTATATCGATATAGGACTCGTTTTACTGTGGATATAGATACATTTGTACCTGTTTCCTCCAGCATCTTCACAAGGTCCTTTGCTGTTGTTCTGGGATTGATTTGCACTTTTCACACCAAAGTACGTTCATCTCTAGGATACAGACAGAGATGAAGAAAGAGAGATGTAGATAGAGAGAAATTAAATTAGAGAAATTAAAAGAGAGATGAAGATGGAGAAATATGAAGTATGGAGAGATGAATATAGAGAGATGAAGATAGGGAGAGATACAGATAAAGAGAGAGAAGTAGATAGAGAGATCATGAAAGAGAAATTGTGATAGAGAGAGCTCAAGATAAAGAGAGATGTAGATAGAGAGATGAAGACAGAAATGAAGATAGATAGATACACATAGAGATAAAGATACAGCAATTAAGATAGAGAAAGGTGTAGATAGAGATCAAGTTAGAGAAATGAAGATAGAGAGATGTAGAAAGAGATATGAAAATACAGAGATGAAAATAAGAGATGACAATAGAGAGATGAAAATAGAGACAAATAGAGAGTTGATATACAGAGAGGAAGATATAGAGATTAAAATAGAGCGATAAAGATAGAGATGAAGATGGAGCGAGATTGTCACGGTTGTCGTAAGAACAGGACCAAGACGCAGCGGGGATTGAGTTCCACATATTTATTGCAAAGTGAAACTTAAAGAAAAAACAATAAATTAATAAACAAACAACTAAACGTGACTACGTGGTGCACAAACACAAAACAATATCCCACAAACACAGGTGGAAAAATAGCTACTTAAATATGATCCCCAATTAGAGACAACGATTACCAGCTGCCTCTAATTGGGAATCATACAAAAACATCAACATAGAAAATATGAACTGGAACACAACATAGAAATTATAAACTAGAACACCCCCTAGTCACGCCCTGACCTACTACACCATAGAGAAACAAGGGCTCTCTGGTCAGGGCGTGACAGAGATGTAGATAGAGAGATTAAGATAGAGAGATGAAGACAGAGAGAAGTAGATAGATGAAAATGGAGAGATGAAGATAGAGAGATCATGATAGAGAGATCAAGATAGAGATTGAGCAAGATAGATATATGAAGATAGAGGAATATGAAGGTAAAGATGTCATGATAGAGATTGTGATAGAGTGAGATCAAGATAAAGATAAGTGAAGATAGAGAGATGTAGACAGAGAGATGTAGATAGAGAGATGTAGATAGAGAGATGTAGATAGAGAGATGTAGACAGAGAGATGTAGACAGAGAGATGTAGACAGAGAGATGTAGACAGAGAGATGTAGACAGAGAGATGTAGACAGAGATGTAGACAGAGAGATGAAAATAGAGAGATGTAGACAGAGAGATGTAGACAGAGAGATGTAGATAGAGAGATGTAGATAGAGAGATGTAGACAGAGAGATGTAGACAGAGAGATGAAAATAGAGAGATGAAGATAGAGAGATGTAGATAGAGAGATGTAGACAGAGAGATGTAGACAGAGAGATGTAGACAGAGAGATGTAGACAGAGAGATGTAGATAGAGAGATGTAGACAGAGAGATGTAGACAGAGAGATGAAAATAGAGAGATGTAGACAGAGAGATGTAGACAGAGAGATGTAGACAGAGAGATGTAGATAGAGAGATGTAGACAGAGAGATGAAGATAGAGAGATGTAGATAGAGAGATGTAGATAGAGAGATGTAGACAGAGAGATGTAGACAGAGAGATGTAGACAGAGAGATGTAGACAGAGAGATGTAGACAGAGAGATGTAGACAGAGAGATGTAGACAGAGAGATGTAGACAGAGAGATGAAAATAGAGAGATGAAAAGATGAAAAAGATGAAGATAGAGATGTAGACAGAGAGATGTAGACAGAGAGATGAAAATAGAGAGATGTAGATAGAGAGATGTAGATAGAGAGATGTAGACAGAGAGATGTAGACAGAGAGATGTAGACAGAGAGATGTAGATAGAGAGATGTAGACAGAGAGATGAAAATAGAGAGATGAAGATAGAGAGATGTAGATAGAGAGATGTAGACAGAGAGATGTAGACAGAGAGATGTAGACAGAGAGATGAAAATAGAGAGATGAAGATAGAGAGATGTAGATAGAGAGATGTAGACAGAGAGATGAAAATAGAGAGATGAAGATAGAGAGATGTAGATAGAGAGATGTAGACAGAGAGATGAAAATAGAGAGATGAAGATAGAGAGATGTAGGTAGACAGAGAGATGAAAATAGAGAGAAGAAGATAGAGAGATGTAGATAGAGAGATGTAGACAGAGAGATGAAAATAGAGAGATGAAGATAAAGATATGTACACTGAAGAAAAATATTACAGCAACATGTAACGTGTTGTACCCATGTTTGATAAACTGAAATAAAATATCCCAGAAATGTTCCATCCGCACAAAAAGCTTATTTCTCACAAATGTTGTCCACAAATTGGTTAATATCCTTGTTAGTGAGCATGTTTCCTTTGCCAAGATAATCTGGTGTGGCATTTCAACTGATTAAACAGCCTGACCATTACACACGTGCACCTTATGCTGGGGACAATAAAACACCACTCTACAATGTGCGGTTTTGTTACACAACGTGATGCCACAGATGTCTCAAGTTTTGAGGGAGGGTTCAATTGACATGCTGTCTGCAGGAATGTCCACTGTTCATTTCTCTACCATAAGCAGCCTCAAGAGAATTTGGCAGAGTGTCCAACCGGCCTCACAGCCGCAGAACACGTGTGTAACACGCTTCTTCACCTGCTGGAATGTCTGAGAGCAGCCACATCTGGCTTCTTCACCTGCTGGAATGTCTGAGAGCAGCCACATCTGGCTTCTTCACCTGCTGGATTGTCTGAGACCAGCCACATCTGGCTTCTTCACCTGCTGGATTGTCTGAGACCAGCCACATCTGGCTTCTTCACCTGCTGGAATGTCTGAGACCAGCCACATCTGGCTTCTTCACCTGCTGGATTGTCTGAGACCAGCCACATCTGGCTTCTTCACCTGCTGGATTGTCTGAGACCAGCCACATCTGGCTTCTTCACCTGCTGGATTGTCTGAGACCAGCCACATCTGGCTTCTTCACCTGCTAGATTGTCTGAGACCAGCCACATCTGGCTTCTTTACCTGCTGGATTGTCTGAGACCAGCCACATCTGGCTTCTTCACCTGCTGGATTGCCTGAGACCAGCCACATCTGGCTTCTTCACCTGCTGGATTGTCTGAGACCAGCCACATCTGGCTTCTTCACCTGCTGGATTGTCTGAGACCAGCCACATCTGGCTTCTTCACCTGCTGGATTGTCTGAGACCAGCCACCTCTGGGTTTGCACAACCAAAGAATTTCTGCACAATCTTTCAGAAACCGTCTCAGGAAAGCTCATCTCCGCGCTGGTCGTTCTCACCAGGGTCTTGACCTGACTGCAGTTCGGCATCGTAACCGACTTCAGTGGGCAAATGCTCACCTTCGATGGTCAATGCTGGAGAAGTGTGATCTTCACGGATGAATCCCAGTTTCAAAAGTACTGGGCAGAAGACAGACAGTGTGTACGGTGTCGTGTGGGCAAGCAGTTTTCTGATGTCAACGTTGTAAACAGTGCCCCATGGTGGCGGTGGGGTTATAGTATGGGCAGGCGTAACCTAAAGACAATGAACACAACTGCATTTTATTGATGGTAATTTAAATGCACAGAGATGCCGTGACGAGATCCTAAGACCCATTGTCATACCATTCATCCACCACCATCAACTCGTGTTCCAGAATGATAATTTCAGCATGTCGCAAGGATCTGTACACAATTCCTGTAAGCTGAAAATGTCCCAGTTCTTCCATGGTCTGCATACTCACCAGACATGTCACCCATTGATGCTCTGGCTTGATGTGTATGACAGCATGTTCCAGTTACCTCCAATATCCTGCAACTTCGCACAACAATTGAAGAGGATTGGGACTTTGGTCCACAGGCCACAACCAACAGCCTGATCAACTCTATGTGAAGAAGATGTGCCACATTGCATGAGGCAAATGGTGATCACACCAGATACTGACTGGTTTTCTGACCCTCGCCCCTACCTCTTTTCTAAGGTATCTGTGACCAACAGATGCATATCTGTATTCCCAGTCATGTAAAATCCATAGATTATGGCCTAATTAACTGATTTCCTTATACAAACTGTAACTCATGAAATCATTGTAACCTTTGAAAATTATGTTGCATTTATATTTTTGTTTAGTGTAGATAAAGGGATGATGAGAATGAGAGAGATGAAAATAGAGAAAGATGTACAGAATATTAGGAATACCTTCCTATATTGAGATGCACCCCCTTTTGCCCTCAGAACAGGCTTAATTAGTTGGGGCATGGACTCTACAAGGTGTCAAAAGCGTTCCACAGGGATGCTGGCCCATGTTGACTCCAATCCTTCCCACAGTTGTGTCCAGTTGGCTGGATGTCCTTTGGCTGGTGGACCATTCTTGATACACACAGGAAACTGTTGAGTGTGAAAAATCCAGCAGCGTTGCAGTTCTTGACTCAAACTGGAGTGACTGGTACCTACTACCATACCCAGCTCAAAGGCTCTTAAATGTTTTGTCTTGACCAATCACCCTCTGAATGGCACAAGTACATAATCCATGTCTCAATTGTTTCAAGACTTAAAAATCCTTCTTTAATCTGTCTCCTAATCTTCATCTACACCGATTGAAGTGGATTTAACAGGTGACATAAATAAGGGATCATAGCTTTCACCTGGATTCATTTGGTCAGTCTGTGGAAAGAGCAGGTGTTCCTAATGTTTTGTACAGTCAGTGTAGATAGAGATGTAGATAGAGAGATGAAGATAGGGGTGAAGAGAGGGAGAGGAAGATGAAGAGAGGGAGAAGGGGATACTCTGTGGGACCCTAAGGCCGTGAGAGATGTGACACTGTCAGATGCTGATGTAGTTAGCTCTGAGTGCATGTTTATTTAAAAAGTGTGTAGCGGGAAAGAGGGATGAAGAATGAAGGAAGAGAAAGGGGGACGCTTTCTAGACTCCAAAGATGATAACAAGAGCGGACACAGATATAACTTGAGGAAGACTAGTGGATCCACTAAACATATCCTCCCTGTCTTCTCTCTTTCTTCATCTATGTATCTCTCTCTCTCTCTAAGTCAACATTTTACTCTCTCTCATTACAGTTCTTATTCTATCTCCCTCTCTTTTCTCTCTTCCATCACTTACATCAGCAATGCATTCCTTGCTTTCTCGTTCCTTTCCTTCTCTACCCCATCCCCCATCACTCTCTCTCCTCTACTCCCCCCTTCCGTCCCATCTTTCCCCTTTTCTCCTCCTCTCCTCTGTCCATCTCTCCCTCCACTCTTCCTGGTCTTTTAATACGGTTGATTGAGTTGATTAGCTGCAGATCGGATCATTGTGGACCATGTAATGATTTACACACCATATAAAAACCACTGTATCTTTATTCAGCACAGAGAGACAGGGGGGGAGAAATAGAGTGGTGGACAGAAGGGAAATAAATATACACTATGTACAAAAATATGTGGACACCTCTTCAAATGAGTGGATTTGGTTATTTCAGCCACACCCGCTGTTGACAGGTGTATCAAATCTAGCACACAGCCATGCAATCTCCATAGACAAACATTGTCAGTAGAATGTTACTGAAGAGCTCAGTGACTTTCAACGTGGCACCATCATAGGATGGCACTTTTCCAACAAAGTCCGCTCATCAAATTTCTGCCCTGCTAGAGTTGCCGCGGTCAACTGTAAGTGCTGTTATTGTGAAGTGGTAACATCTAGGACAACAACGTCTCAGCCTCAAAGTGGTAGGCCACACAAGGTCACAGAACGGGACCGACGAGTGCTGAATCACGTAATTCATGGTTCGAGCTAGGCCCCTTAGTTCCATTGAAAGGAAACCAGAACGCTACAATTCCGATTCTGTGCTTCACACTTTGTGGCAACAGTTTGGTGAAGACCCTTTCTTGTTTCACCATGACAATGTGAGGTGCATACAGAAATTGTTTGTCGTGATCGATGTGGAAGAACTTGACTGGCCTGCACAGAGCCCTGGCCACAACTCAATCAAACACCTTTGGGATGAATTTCAACACCGACTGCGAGCCAGGCCTAATCCCCCAACATCAGTGCCCCACCTCACTAATGCTCTTGTGGATGAATGGAAGCAAGTCCCCACAGCAATGTTCCAACATCTAGTGGAAAGCCTTCCCAGAAGAGTGGAGGCTGTTATAGCAGCAAAGGGGGGACCAACTCCATAATAATGCCCATGATTTTATAATGAGATGTATCTACATACTTTTGGTAATGTATTGCATCTGATTTATAACATGGCTACACGATCAGCATCCATTCATATGGTCAAGTGCTGCAGAGAAACATCTAGTTAAGCTGCAGCTGTCCCAGAACAGAGCGGCATGTCTTGCTCTTCGTTGTAATCAGAGGGCTGATATAAATACTATGCTGCCAGTCTCTCTTGGCTGAGAGTGGAGGAGAGACTGACTGTGTCACTTATTGTTTTTAAAAGAAACTTGAATATGTTGGAAATTCCAAATGTTTGCATAGTCAACTTACATAGAGCTCTGACACACACCTACACCACCAGACATGCCACCAGGGGTCTTTTCCCAGTCCCCAGGTCCAGAGCATATTCAAGGAAACATACAGTATTATACGGAGCTATGAGTGCACGGACCTCCCTTCCATCTTATGTAGTGCAAGTGAACAACAAACCTGGTTTTTCAAAATCAACAAATAGAGCCACACCTCTAGGCACAACGCCTCTCCCCCATGTGACCTACTTGTTGTGTGTATGTACTGACATGTACAGTATGTGTAACTGACAGATGTATACACACACACACACACACACACACACACACACACACACACACACACACACACACACACACACACACACACACACACACACACACACACACACACACACACTACATGTTTTTAAATGTAAAGTATTTAGTCTGTAATGTATGTTTCGTTATGTGTCGGACCCCAGTAAGACGAGCTGTTGCCATTGACGCCGGTTAATGGGGATCCTAATACAAACGGATAAAAACAATTGCACTTACACATTTACAAATGATGAAACCCAGGTCATATACAGTGTCAACGTTTCTGATCACTACGGTTGATGTACAGTTACCAGATGACAGGCGTTATACCCTGGGTTGTTCTGAACAGAATGAGCCTGTTTGTTGATTGTGAAGGAATTTAACCAGAATGCACTCATCAAAATGACAATCTGTTTCTCTGAATTGCCTCGTGAAAGCCTAACACAGGAAGATTGTATTTTATAACTTAGCTGGTCATGTTGGCAACAGAACACGGTTTCAAATCATGCCCACCTGACCCAGATTGTGATTTATAATGGAGCGTTTTCGGATTGCGTAAAAACAAACAGTAATTGCGTGATGGCAGGATGCAGGGTTGTGTTCCAATTGAACCAACTACAAGTGTGCTTGCTCTAGTTCCTCATCAGCACAGCTAGGAGAGCTCCAGAAATATAGTTGAAGACTCTTCTTTGAGTCATAAAGTGCATTGAATTTGCTTAGTGTGAACTGTGCACACTTTGGAGAGGTGTGTGGCCACTTGGAGATACCAGTTAGTTCTATCACTCAAACCCTTGTCATTTTTTCGTCTACCCCACTTTTTCCAGGAATAGTCACTTCATGTTACAGAATGTATCCAGAGTATTTTCACATTCTGTTATCAACAAATACGGCAAAATGTACAGTAAAAGTAAAAGCATGTTTGGATTCAGTCTTCAAGTCATTCTGTCATCAAGTGAACTGTTGTGTACTCACCTTTAGTACAATAATTTCCCCATTATCTCCAAAATGTTCCCTTTCAACTGCTACCATGGTTATGCATATGCTTTTCATATTTCTTCTCTGAGAAACATTTCAATTTATCCTTAACCATAAAGGTCAATTCCCACAAGTTTAAAGGGTTGAGCACTTCATTTTGTGTGACTGCCTCTACCTGGCTCCTATTACAAATGCAGTGGAGGCGGAGTCTGTAAAGCCAGTTTCTTGGGGGATTATAATGTATATGTACTGAGGAAACTGGGTCACCGTGAGTCTGAACGGTGTACTTTAGCAAAAACCTCTGAATCAATATCCACTCAGTATCCATCTCAACCCTAATAGTCCTCACCTTTCTATCGCTTCCTCTAAAACACACACACACACACACACACATCCACCCCCACCCACACACACACACACACACACACACATCCACCCCCCACCCACACACACACATATCCCCCCCGCCCCCACACACGCACATACACAAACACACACACGTATTCACCCCCACACACACACATATTCACCATTACGTAGCGATAACTTGCCTCTGTAAAGCCCAAATCATTGTTGGAGTGACAGGCAGAAGTGCTGGAGTCAGTGTAGGGTTGTATTCATTAGGGCACACTGTAGCAAAATGTCCTTTCAGTGTCTGCCAGACAGTTAGTCTTCTAAACTAGTTAAGGATACCACGTTTAACAATGGATCTACAAAAAGGTAAGAGGTGTTGAATTCTGGTGCCGCTGCACACAAAATCTTGTTAGCTATGTCTCGTTCCTCCATATAACCACTGGACATGTCTCGTTCCTCCATATAGTCACTGGACATGTCTCGTTCCTCCATATAGTCACTGGACATGTCTCGTTCCTCCATATAGCCACTGGACATGTCTCGTTCCTCCATATAGTCACTGGACATGTCTCGTTCCTCCATATAGTCACTGGACATGTCTCGTTCCTCCATATAGTCACTGGACATGTCTCGTTCCTCCATATAACCACTGGACATGTCTCGTTCCTCCATATAACCACTGGACATGTCTCGTTCCTCCATATAACCACTGGACATGTCTCGTTCCTCCATATAGTCACTGGACATGTCTCGTTCCTCCATATAACCACTGGACATGTCTCGTTCCTCCATATAGTCACTGGACATGTCTCGTTCCTCCATATAACCACTGGACATGTCTCATTCCTCCATATAGTCACTGGACATGTCTCGTTCCTCCATATAGTCACTGGACATGTCTCGTTCCTCCATATAACCACTGGACATGTCTCGTTCCTCCATATAACCACTGGACATGTCTCGTTCCTCCATATAGCCACTGGACATGTCTCGTTCCTCCATATAACCACTGGACATGTCTCGTTCCTCCATATAGTCACTGGACATGTCTCGTTCCTCCATATAGCCACTGGACATGTCTCGTTCCTCCATATAGCCACTGGACATGTCTGTTCCTCCATATAGCCACTGGACATGTCTCGTTCCTCCATATAGCCACTGGACATGTCTCGTTCCTCCATATAACCACTGGACATGTCTCGTTCCTCCATATAGCCACTGGACATGTCTCGTTCCTCCATATAGCCACTGGACATGTCTCGTTCCTCCATATAACCACTGGACATGTCTCGTTCCTCCATATAGCCACTGGACATGTCTGTTCCTCCATATAGCCACTGGACATGTCTCGTTCCTCCATATAACCACTGGACATGTCTCGTTCCTCCATATAGTCACTGGACATGTCTCATTCCTCCATATAGCCACTGGACATGTCTCGTTCCTCCATATAGCCACTGGACATGTCTCGTTCCTCCATATAACCACTGGACATGTCTCGTTCCTCCATATAGTCACTGGACATGTCTCATTCCTCCATATAGCCACTGGACATGTCTCGTTCCTCCATATAGCCACTGGACATGTCTCGTTCCTCCATATAACCACTGGACATGTCTCGTTCCTCCATATAGCCACTGGACATGTCTCGTTCCTCCATATAACCACTGGACATGTCTCGTTCCTCCATATAACCACTGGACATGTCTCGTTCCTCCATATAGCCACTGGACATGTCTCGTTCCTCCATATAACCACTGGACATGTCTCGTTCCTCCATATAACCACTGGACATGTCTCGTTCCTCCATATAGCCACTGGACATGTCTCGTTCCTCCATATAGCCACTGGACATGTCTCGTTCCTCCATATAGCCACTGGACATGTCTCGTTCCTCCATATAGTCACTGGACATGTCTCGTTCCTCCATATAACCACTGGACATGTCTCGTTCCTCCATATAACCACTGGACATGTCTCGTTCCTCCATATAGCCACTGGACATGTCTCGTTCCTCCATATAGTCACTGGACATGTCTCGTTCCTCCATATAGCCACTGGACATGTCTCGTTCCTCCATATAGTCACTGGACATGTCTCGTTCCTCCATATAGCCACTGGACATGTCTCGTTCCTCCATATAACCACTGGACATGTCTCGTTCCTCCATATAGCCACTGGACATGTCTCGTTCCTCCATATAGCCACTGGACATGTCTCGTTCCTCCATATAACCACTGGACATGTCTCGTTCCTCCATATAACCACTGGACATGTCTCGTTCCTCCATATAGTCACTGGACATGTCCCGCTCCACAGTAGGTATCTAGCTAGTATATCATTATGTAATTCAGAGAAGTAATGACAGGTCTACTACTACTAATATCCTAAACACATCATGATTCCCATCGCTTCAAACCAAGCCTCCTCCAAGTGCTCCCCTCACTCTCTCTGTCACCTCCTCCACGTGCTCCCCCCTCTCTCTCTATCACCTCCTCCACGTGCTCCCCTCTCTCTCTCTATCACCTCCTCCACGTGCTCCTCTCTCTCTATCACCTCCTCCAAGTGCTCCCCTCACTCTCTCTATCACCTCCTCCACGTGCTCCCCTCTCTCTCTCTATCACCTCCTCCACATGCTCCCTTCTCTCTCTCTATCACCTCCTCTACATGCTCCCCTCTCTCTATCACCTCCTCTACATGCACCCCTCTCTCTCTCTATCACCTTCTCCACGTGCTCCCCTATCTCTCTCTATCACCTCCTCCACGTGCTCCCTCTCTCTCTCTATCACCTCCTTCACATGCTCCCCTCGCTCTCTATCAACTCCTCCACGTGCACCCCTCTCTCTCTATCACCCCCTTCACATGCACCCCTCTCTCTCTATCACCCCCTTCACATGCACCCCTCTCTCTCTATCACCTCCTCCATGTGCACCTCTCTCTCTATCACCCCCTTCACATGCACCCCTCTCTCTCTATCACCCCTTCACATGCACCCCTCTCTCTCTATCACCTCCTCCACCTGCACCTGTCTCTCTATCACCCCCTTCACATGCACCCCCTCTCTCTATCACCTCCTTCACGTGCACCCCTCTCTCTCTATCACCTCCTTCATGTGCACCCCCTCTCTACCACCTCCTTCACGTGTACCCCTCTCTATCACCTCCTTCACGTGCATCCCTCTCTCTATCACCTCCTTCACGTGCACCCCCTCTCTCTATCACCTGCTCCACGTGCACCTCTCTCTCTACCACCTCCTTCACGTGTACCCCTCTCTCTCTATCACCTCCTTCACGTGCATCCCTCTCTCTATCACCTCCTTCACGTGCACCCCCTCTCTCTATCACCTGCTCCACGTGCACCTCTCTATCACCCCCTTCACATGCACCCCCCTCTCTCTATCACCTCCTTCACGTGCATCCCTCTCTCTATCACCTCCTTTACGTGCACCCCTCTCTCTCTCTATCACCTGCTCCACGTGCACCCCCTCTCTCTATCACCCCCTTCACATGCACTACTCTCTCTCTATCACCTCCTTCACGTGCACCCTCCTCTCTATCACCTCCTCCATGTGCACCTCTCTCTCTATCACCCCCTTCACATGCACCCCTCTCTCTCTATCACCTCCTCCATGTGCACCCCCTCTCTCTATCACCCCCTTCACATGCACCCCTCTCTCTCTATCACCTCCTCCATGTGCACCCTCTCTCTATCACCCCTTCACATGCACCCCTCTCTCTCTATCACCTCCTCCACGTGCTCCCCTCTCTCTCTATCACCTCCTCCAAGTGCTCCCCTCTCTCTCTCTATCACCTCCTCCACATGCTCCCTTCTCTCTCTCTATCACCTCCTCTACATGCACTCTATCACCTTCTCCACGTGCTCCCCTATCTCTCTCTATCACCTCCTCCACGTGCTCCCCTCTCTCTCTCTATCACCTCCTCCAAGTGCCCCTCTCTCTCTCTATCACCTCCTCCACATGCTCCCTTCTCTCTCTCTATCACCTCCTCTACATGCTCCCCCTCTCTATCACCTCCTCTACATGCACCCCCTCTCTCTCTATCACCGCCTTCACATGCACCCCCTCTCTCTATCACCTCCTCCACGTGCACCTCTCTCTCTATCACCCCCTTCACATGCACCCCCTCTCTCTATCACCTCCTCTACATGCACCCCCTCTCTCTCTATCACCTTCTCCACGTGCTCCCCTATCTCTCTCTATCACCTCCTCCACGTGCTCCCCTCTCTCTGTCTATCACCTCCTCCAAGTGCTCCCTCTCTCTATCACCTCCTTCACATCACTCTCTATCACCTCCTCCACGTGCACCTCTCTCTCTATCACCCCCTTCACATGCACCCCTCTCTCTCTATCACCTCCTCCACGTGCACCTCTCTCTCTATCACCCCCTTCACATGCACCCCCTCTCTATCACCTCCTCTACATGCACCCCTCTCTCTCTCTATCACCTTCTCCACGTGCTCCCCTATCTCTCTCTATCACCTCCTCCACGTGCTCCCCTCTCTCTGTCTATCACCTCCTCCAAGTGCTCCCCTCTCTCTCTCTATCACCTCCTTCACATGCACCCCTCTCTCTCTATCACCTCCTCCACCTCTCTCTATCACCCCCTTCACATGCACCCCTCTCTCTCTATCAACTCCTTCACGTGCACCCCCCTCTCTCTCTATCACCTCTACGTGCTCCCCTTTCTCTCTCTATCACCTCCTCCACGTGCACTACACTCTCTCTATCACCTCCTTCACATGCACCCCTCTCTCTATCACCTCCTCCATGTGCACCCCTCTCTATCACCCCCTTCACATGCACCCCTCTCTCTCTATCACCTCCTCCATGTGCACCTCTCTCTATCACCCCCTTCACATGCACCCCTCTCTCTCTATCACCTCCTCCACTCCCCTCTCTCTCTCTATCACCTCCTCCAAGTGCTCCCCTCTCTCTCTCTCTATCACCTCCTCCACATGCTCCCTTCTCTCTCTCTATCACCTCCTCTACATGCTCCCCTCTCTCTATCACCTTCTCTACATGCACCCCTCTCTCTCTCCATCACCTCCTCCACATGCTCCTTCTCTCTCTCTCTATCACCTCCTCTACATGCACCCCTCTCTCTCTCTATCACCTTCTCCACATGCTCCCCTCTCTATCACCTCCTCCACATGCTCCCTTCTCTCTCTCTATCACCTCCTCACATGCTCCCCTCTCTCTATCACCTCCTCTACATGCACCCCTCTCTCTCTCTATCACCTCCTCCACATGCTCCCTTCTCTCTCTCTATCACCTCCTCTACATGCACCCCTCTCTCTCTCTATCACCTTCTCCACATGCTCCCTCTCTATCACCTCCTCCACGTGCTCCCTTTCTCTCTCTATCACCTCCTTCACATGCTCCCCTCGCTCTATCAACTCCTCCACGTGCACCCCTCTCTCTCTATCACCTCCTCCATGTGCACCTCTCTCTCTCATCACCCCTTCACATGCACCCCCTCTCTCTCTATCACCTCCTCCAAGTGCTCCCCTCTCTCTCTCTATCACCTCCTCCACATGCTCCCTTCTCTCTCTCTATCACCTCCTCTACATGCACCTCTCTCTCTCTATCACCTTCTCCACGTGCTCCCCTATCTCTCTCTATCACCTCCTCCACGTGCTCCCCTCTCTCTCTCTATCACCTCCTCCAAGTGCTCCCCTCTCTCTCTCTATCACCTCCTCCACATGCTCCCTTCTCTCTCTCTATCACCTCCTCTACATGCTCCCCTCTCTCTATCACCTCCTCTACATGCACCCCTCTCTCTCTCTATCACCGCCTTCACATGCACCCCTCTCTCTCTATCACCTCCTCCACGTGCACCTCTCTCTCTATCACCCCCTTCACATGCACCCCTCTCTCTCTATCACCTCCTCTACATGCACCCCTCTCTCTCTCTATCACCTTCTCCACGTGCTCCCCTATCTCTCTCTATCACCTCCTCCACGTGCTCCCCTCTCTCTGTCTATCACCTCCTCCAAGTGCTCCCCCTCTCTCTCTATCACCTCCTTCACATGCACCCCTCTCTCTCTATCACCTCCTCCACGTGCACCTCTCTCTCTATCACCCCCTTCACATGCCCCTCTCTCTCTATCACCTCCTCCATGTGCACCCCTCTCTCTATCACCCCCTTCACATGCACCCCCCTCTCTCTATCACCTCCTTCACGTGCACCCCTCTCTCTATCACCTCCTTCACATGCACCCCCTCTCTCTCTATCAACTCCTTCACGTGCACCCCCCTCTCTCTATCACCTCTACGTGCTCCCCTTTCTCTCTCTATCACCTCCTCCACGTGCACTACACTCTATCACCTCCTTCACATGCACCCCTCTCTCTCTATCACCTCCTCCATGTGCACCCCTCTCTATCACCCCCTTCACATGCACCCCTCTCTCTCTATCACCTCCTCCATGTGCACCTCTCTCTCTATCACCCCCTTCACATGCACCCCTCTCTCTCTATCACCTCCTCCACGTGCTCCCCTCTCTCTCTCTATCACCTCCTCCAAGTGCTCCCCTCTCTCTCTCTATCACCTCCTCCACATGCTCCCTTCTCTCTCTCTATCACCTCCTCTACATGCTCCCCTCTCTCTATCACCTTCTCTACATGCACCCCCTCTCTCTCCATCACCTCCTCCACATGCTCCCTTCTCTCTCTCTCTATCACCTCCTCTACATGCACCCCTCTCTCTCTCTATCACCTTCTCCACATGCTCCCCTCTCTATCACCTCCTCCACATGCTCCCTTCTCTCTCTCTATCACCTCCTCTACATGCTCCCCCTCTCTATCACCTCCTCTACATGCACCCCCTCTCTCTCTATCACCTCCTCCACATGCTCCCTCTCTCTCTCTCTATCACCTCCTCTACATGCACCCCTCTCTCTCTCTATCACCTTCTCCACATGCTCCCCTCTCTATCACCTCCTCCACGTGCTCCCTTTCTCTCTCTATCACCTCCTTCACATGCTCCCCTCGCTCTATCAACTCCTCCACGTCCCCTCTCTCTATCACCTCCTCCATGTGCACCTCTCTCTATCACCCCCTTCACATGCACCCCTCTCTCTCTATCACCTCCTCCATGTGCACTCTCTCTATCACCCCCTTCACATGCACCCTCTCTCTCTCTATCACCTTCTCCATGTGCTCCCCTCTCTCTCTCTATCACCTCCTCCAAGTGCTCCCCCTCTCTCTCTATCACCTCCTCCACGTGCTCCCTTTCTCTCTCTATCACCTCCTTCACATGCTCCCCTCTCTCTCTATCAACTCCTCCACGTGCACCCCTCTCTCTATCACCCCCTTCACATGCACCCTCTCTCTATCACCTCCTCCACGTGCACCCTCTCTCTATCACCCCCTTCACATGCACCCCTCTCTCTCTATCACCTCCTCCATGTGCACCCCTCTCTCTATCACCCCTTCACATGCACCCCTCTCTCTCTATCACCTCCTTCACGTGCACCCCTCTCTCTATCACCTCCTTCACATGCACCCCTCTCTCTCTCTATCAACTCCTCCACGTGCACCCCTCTCTCTATCACCCCCTTCACATGCACCCCTCTCTCTCTATCACCTCCTCCATGTGCACCTCTCTCTCTATCACCCCCTTCACATGCACCCCTCTCTCTATCACCTCCTTCATGTGCACCCCTCTCTCTCTATCACCTCCTTCATGTGCACCCCCTCTCTATCACCTCCTTCATGTGTACCCCTCTCTCTCTATCACCTCCTTCACGTGCATCCCTCTCTCTATCACCTCCTTCACGTGCACCCCCTCTCTCTATCACCTGCTCCACGTGCACCTCTCTCTCTATCACCCCTTCACATGCACCCCTCTCTATCTAGCACCTCCTTCACGTGCATCCCTCTCTATCACCTCCTTTACGTGCACCCCTCTCTCTCTATCACCTGCTCCACGTGCACCCCCTCTCTCTATCACCCCCTTCACATGCACCCCCCTCTCTCTATCACCTCCTTCACGTGCACCCTCTCTCTATCACCTCCTTTACGTGCACCCCTCTCTCTCTCTATCACCTGCTCCACGTGCACCCCTCTCTCTCTATCACCTCCTTCACGTGCACCCCCCTCTCTCTCTATCACCTCCTCCACGTGCTCCCCTCTCTCTCTCTATCACCTCTACGTGCTCCCCTTTCTCTCTCTATCACCTCCTTCATGTGCACCCCTCTATCACCTCCTTCACATG
This sequence comes from Oncorhynchus tshawytscha, assembly GCF_018296145.1. Taxonomy (NCBI): domain Eukaryota; kingdom Metazoa; phylum Chordata; class Actinopteri; order Salmoniformes; family Salmonidae; genus Oncorhynchus; species Oncorhynchus tshawytscha. Next base: position 85,631,149 of record NC_056444.1, read on the forward strand.
CACCCCCTCTCTCTATCACCTCCTTCACGTGCACCCCTCTCTCTATCACCTCCTTTACGTGCACCCCTCTCTCTCTATCACCTGCTCCACGTGCACCCTCTCTCTATCACCTCCTTCACATGCACCCCTCTCTCTCTATCACCTGCTCCACGTGCACCCCTCTCTCTATCACCTCCTTCACATGCACCCCTCTCTCTCTATCACCTGCTCCACGTGCACCCCCTCTCTCTATCACCTCCTTCACATGCACCCTCTCTCTCTATCACCTGCTCCACGTGCACCCTCTCTCTCTATCACCTGCTCCACGTGCACCCCTCTCTCTATCACCTCCTTCACATGCACCCCCCTCTCTATCACCTGCTCCACGTGCACCCCTCTCTCTCTATCACCTCCTTCACATGCACCCCTCTCTCTCTATCACCTGCTCCACGTGCACCCCTCTCTCTATCACCTCCTTCACATGCACCCCTCTCTCTCTATCACCTGCTCCACGTGCACCCCTCTCTCTATCACCTCCTTCACATGCACCCCTCTCTCTCTATCACCTGCTCCACGTGCACCCCTCTCTCTATCACCTCCTTCACATGCACCCCTCTCTCTCTATCACCTGCTCCACGTGCACCCTCTCTCTATCACCTCCTTCACATGCACCCCTCTCTCTCTATCACCTGCTCCACGTGCACCCCTCTCTCTATCACCTCCTTCACATGCACCCCTCTCTCTCTATCACCTGCTCCACGTGCACCCCTCTCTCTATCACCTCCTTTACGTGCACCCCTCTCTCTCTATCACCTGCTCCACGTGCACCCCTCTCTCTATCACCTCCTTCACATGCACCCTCTCTCTCTATCACCTGCTCCACGTGCACCCCTCTCTCTATCACCTCCTTCACATGCACCCCTCTCTCTCTATCACCTGCTCCACGTGCACCCCCTCTCTCTATCACCTCCTTCACATGCACCCCCTCTCTCTATCACCTGCTCCACGTGCACCCCTCTCTCTCTATCACCTGCTCCACGTGCACCCCTCTCTCTATCACCTCCTTCACATGCACCCCTCTCTCTCTATCACCTGCTCCACGTGCACCCCTCTCTCTCTATCACCTCCTTCACATGCACCCCTCTCTCTCTATCACCTGCTCCACGTGCACCCTCTCTCTATCACCTCCTTCACATGCACCCCCTCTCTCTATCACCTGCTCCACGTGCACCCCTCTCTCTATCACCTCCTTCACATGCACCCCTCTCTCTCTATCACCTGCTCCACGTGCACCCCTCTCTCTATCACCTCCTTCACATGCACCCCTCTCTCTCTATCACCTGCTCCACGTGCACCCCTCTCTCTATCACCTCCTTCACATGCACCCCTCTCTCTCTATCACCTGCTCCACGTGCAGGTGATAGGGGATAAATACACCTGCCAATGGCTGATCCTTTCCTTGATTAGCCTTGATTTTAATTACTAACTGCTAATGCACACTGATTGAGGATAGCAACCAGTCTAAGGCTCTCACTCACTCACTCACTCACTCACTCACTCACTCACTCACTCACTCACTCACTCTCTCACTCACTCTCTCACTCACTCTCTCACTCACTCTCTCACTCACTCTCTCACTCACTCTCTCACTCACTCACTCTCTCTCTCTCTCTCTCACACATTTTGGATATTTACAATATTGTCAACGGGACAACAGTAGCAAAAATAACCAAGTGTCAAAATAACCATACATAGAACAATAACAATAAGCATACAGTAGAGGACATGTGCAGGTTGATTGGTCTGTCAGACACTGTCCCTCAACTTATGGCAGGCAGCAATGTAGTGCGCTGCCAAGCCACAGCTCTCTGCGTCCTCCCCCAACAGGACGGGTAGCGTACTCTCATCAGGGAGGTCTTTAAAACCTTGAATAAGGGTTTCAAATTTGGGAAAATGACACTCTCTAATTGTTTTATATTTTTGACATTTTGTCAGGGAATGCAGCTCTGTCTCAGGTTCTGCTGTTGTGCAGTGGTTGCACAGCCTTTCCTCTACAGGGAGCCAGGTTTTCCTGTGTCTACCCTTCTCAATGGCAAGGCTGTGCTCACTGAGCCTGTACTTTGTCAAGGTTTTTCTAAGGTTTTGATCAGTAACCATGGTCAAATACTTAGCCACAGTGTACTGTCGATTTAGGGCCAGATAGCACTGCATTTTGCTTTGTGTTTGTGTTTCCCAATAAGCAATATAGGTTTTTTTGACCGTGTTGTAATTTGGTTTATCCTGATTGATTGGATGTTCTGCTCCTGAGTCTTCAGTGGGTTAGTAGAACAGGTTTGTGAACTCAGCCCCAGGACAAGCTGGATGAGGGACTCTTTTCTTTGCTCAGCTCTTGGCATTGCAGGGCTTGGTAGTGATATGAGAGGGGGTCACTGTATTTTAGATGTTTCCCAAACTTAATTGCTCTTTTTTGAATTTTTATTATTGGTGGATATTGTCCTAATTCTGCCCTCCATGCATTGTTTGTAGTTTTCCTCTGGACATGTAGGAGAATCTTACAGAACTCTGCATGCAGGGTTTCAATGGGGTGTTTATCCCATTTGGTGAAATCTTGTTTTGCAAGTGGACCCCACACCTCGCTGCCATAAAGTGCAATTGGTTCAATGACATATTCAATTAGTTTTAGCCAAATTGTAATAGGTATTTCAATTTGAATTAGCTTTTTAATGGCATAGAATGCCCTGCGTGCTTTCTCCCTCAGTTCATTCACTGCCTCATTAAGGTGTCCAGTTGAGCTTATGTTTAAACCTAAGTAATTGTAGTGTGTGAGGTACTCTATATATTTTGTACCAATTGAGAATTTTGGTCTAATTCCCTGAGATCTGGATTTTCTCTGGAAAATCATTATTTTAGTATTTTTGGGGTTTACTGCTCTCTCTCTCTCTCTCTCTCTCTATTGCTCTCTCTCTCTCGCTCTATTGCTCTCGCTCTCTCTCTCTATATTGCTCACTCACTCTCTCTATTGCTCTCTCCCTCTCTATTGCTCTCTCTATTGCTCTCTCTCTCTCTATTGCTCTCTCTCTGATGCTCTCTCTCTCTGATGCTCTCTCTCTCTGATGCTCTCTCTCTCTGATGCTCTCTCTCTCTGATGCTCTCTCTCTCTGATGCTCTCTCTCTCTGATGCTCTCTCTCTCTGATGCTCTCTCTCTCTGATGCTCTCTCTCTCTGATGCTCTCTCTCTCTCTGATGCTCTCTCTGATGCTCTCTCTCGCTCTATTGCTCTCTCTCTTTCTATTTCTCTCTCTCTCTTGTTCTATTGCTCTCTCTCACTCTCTCTCTCTCTTGCTCTATTGCATCTCTCTGTTCTCTCTCTCCCTGTGCCTCCTGTTCTCTCTCTACCTGTATCTCTGTTCTCTCTCTACCTGTATCTCTCTGTTCTCTCTCTACCTGTATCTCTCTGTTCTCTCTCTACCTGTATCTCTCTGTTCTCTCTCTCCCTGTATCTCTCTGTTCTCTCTCTCCCTGTGCCCCCTATTCTTTCTCTCCCTGTGCCCCCTGTTCTCTCTCTCCCTGTGCCCCCTATTCTCTCCTCCCTGTGCCCCCTGTACTCTCTCTCCCTGTGCCCCCTGTTCTCTCTCTCCCTGTGCCCCCTATTCTCTCTCTCCCTGTGCCCCCTATTCTCTCTCTCCCTGTGCCCCCTATTCTCTCTCTCCCTGTGCCCCCTATTCTCTCTCTCCCTGTGCCCCCTATCTCTCTCTCTGTATCTCTCTGTTCTCTCTCTCCCTGTGCCCCCTATTCTTTCTCTCCCTGTGCCCCCTGTTCTCTCTCCCTGTGCCCCCTATTCTCTCTCTCCCTGTGCCCCCTATTTTCTCTCTCCCTGAGCCCCCTGTTCTCTCCCTCCCTGTGCCCCCTGTTCTCTCCCTCCCTGTGCCCCCTGTTCTCTCTCTCCCTGTGCCCCCTATTTTCTCTCTCCCTGAGCCCCCTGTTCTCTCTCTCCCTGTATCTCTCTGTTCTCTCTCTCCCTGTGCCCCCTATTCTTTCTCTCCCTGTGCCCCCTGTTCTCTCTCTCCCTGTGCCCCCTATTTTCTCTCTCCCTGAGCCCCTGTTCTCTCCCTCCCTGTGCCCCCTGTTCTCTCCCTCCCTGTGCCCCCTGTTCTCTCTCTCCCTGTGCCCCCTATTTTCTCTCTCCCTGAGCCCCCTGTTCTCTCCCTCCCTGTGCCCCCTGTTCTCTCCCTCCCTGTGCCCCCTGTTCTCTCTCTCCCTGTGCCCCCTGTTCTCTCTCTCCCTGTGCCCCCTGTTCTCTCTCTACCTGTATCTCTCTGTTCTAGCAGTCAGTAGTATAAATAATAAATATAAAAGGCTAAACATGGAAAATGAAACTATAACTAACTTACTGTCATCCTCACTGTTACATCAGTACCACAAATACCATCAACATTACTACTACTACCACCACCATCATAAACTGCTATCATTACCACCACCCCTACTACCCGTATCACTACTATTTGGAATAATAATCACAACAATAATAATAATAAATATAATACCAATATTAAGTAAGTTACTGCTTACTATGCAGATGTTATTATTCAGTTTCCCTCAGGCGATGGCAGGAAAATACATATTTGGCTGCAAGAGGAGCCATTGCTCCTTCTCCCATGAGTATTTTTAGTTTTTCCTCTGGGGTTAATAAGTTTTGGAATTTGGAATAAATATAGTAATTTATGTGAATAATGAATCTCTTTGTGAGGAATATTTATCACAGTAAAGGAGAAAGTGCATCTCTGTCTCTACCTCCCCTGCCATGCAGTGACCACATACACGCTCCTCTTTGGGTAGCCATGTCTTTTTATGTCTACCGGTTTCTATTGCCTGTTGGTGGTATCTCAGCCTGTACTTGGTAAGGATCTGTCTCTGCTTCGTATCTCTGACAGAGTAGAGATAATCAGCCAATTCATATTCTCTGTTTAGGGTCAGATAGCAATTTAGTCGGCTTTGGGATTTTGTTTCATTTTTCCAAATTTGTAAATATGAGTCCTTTGATTGGTTCATGATTTTGTTTATTTGAATTATTTATTTTGAAGCAGTGCTGGGCTCAGTTTGGTTGGTGAGGTCCAACACCAGCTGACTGAGAGGGCTCGTTTCTGGGCTCAGCTTGGTTGGTGAGGTCCAACACCAGCTGACTGATAGGGCTCGTTTCTGGGCTCAGCTTGGTTGGTGAGGTCCAACACCAGCTGACTGAGAGGGGTCATTTCTGGGCTCAGCTTGGTCGGTGAGGTCCAACACCAGCTGACTGATAGGGCTCGTTTCTGGGCTCAGTTTGGTTGGTGAGGTCCAACACCAGCTGACTGAGAGGGCTCGTTTCTGGGCTCAGTTTGGTTGGTGAGGTCCAACACCAGCTGACTGATAGGGCTCGTTTCTGGGCTCAGTTTGGTTGGTGAGGTCCAACACCAGCTGACTGAGAGGGCTCGTTTCTGGGCTCAGTTTGGTTGGTGAGGTCCAACACCAGCTGACTGAGAGGGCTCGTTTCTGGGCTCAGCTTGGTTGGTGAGGTCCAACACCAGCTGACTGAGAGGGCTCGTTTCTGGGCTCAGTTTGGTTGGTTAGGTCCAACACCAGCTGACTGAGAGGGCTCGTTTCTGGGCTCAGTTTGGTTGGTGAGGTCCAACACCAGCTGACTGAGAGGCCTCGTTTCTGGGCTCAGTTTGGTTGGTGAGGTCCAACACCAGCTGACTGAGAGGGCTCGTTTCTGGGCTCAGTTTGGTTGGTGAGGTCCAACACCAGCTGACTGAGAGGGCTCGTTTCTGGGCTCAGTTTGGTTGGTGAGGTCCAACACCAGCTGACTGAGAGGGCTCGTTTCTGGGCTCAGTTTGGTTGGTGAGGTCCAACACCAGCTGACTGAGAGGGCTCGTTTCTGGGCTCAGTTTGGTTGGTTAGGTCCAACACCAGCTGACTGAGAGGGCTCGTTTCTGGGCTCAGTTTGGTTGGTGAGGTCCAACACCAGCTGACTGAGAGGGCTCGTTTCTGGGCTCAGTTTGGTTGGTGAGGTGCAACACCAGCTGACTGAGAGGGCTCGTTTCTGGGCTCAGTTTGGTTGGTGAGGTCCAACACCAGCTGACTGAGAGGGCTCGTTTCTGGGCTCAGCTTGGTTGGTGAGGTCCAACACCAGCTGACTGAGAGGGCTCGTTTCTGGGCTCAGCTTGGTTGGTGAGGTCCAACACCAGCTGACTGAGAGGGCTCGTTTCTGGGCTCAGTTTGGTTGGTGAGGTCCAACACCAGCTGACTGAGAGGGCTCGTTTCTGGGCTCAGCTTGGTTGGTGAGGTCCAACACCAGCTGACTGAGAGGGCTCGTTTCTGGGCTCAGTTTGGTTGGTGAGGTCCAACACCAGCTGACTGAGAGGGCTCGTTTCTGGGCTCAGCTTGGTTGGTGAGGTCCAACACCAGCTGACTGAGAGGGCTCGTTTCTGGGCTCAGTTTGGTTGGTGAGGTCCAACACCAGCTGACTGAGAGGGCTCGTTTCTGGGCTCAGTTTGGTTGGTTAGGTCCAACACCAGCTGACTGAGAGGGCTCGTTTCTGGGCTCAGTTTGGTTGGTGAGGTCCAACACCAGCTGACTGAGAGGGCTCGTTTCTGGGCTCAGTTTGGTTGGTGAGGTGCAACACCAGCTGACTGAGAGGGCTCGTTTCTGGGCTCAGTTTGGTTGGTGAGGTCCAACACCAGCTGACTGAGAGGGCTCGTTTCTGGGCTCAGCTTGGTTGGTGAGGTCCAACACCAGCTGACTGAGAGGGCTCGTTTCTGGGCTCAGCTTGGTTGGTGAGGTCCAACACCAGCTGACTGAGAGGGCTCGTTTCTGGGCTCAGTTTGGTTGGTGAGGTCCAACACCAGCTGACTGAGAGGGCTCGTTTCTGGGCTCAGCTTGGTTGGTGAGGTCCAACACCAGCTGACTGAGAGGGCTCGTTTCTGGGCTCAGTTTGGTTGGTGAGGTCCAACACCAGCTGACTGAGAGGGCTCGTTTCTGGGCTCAGCTTGGTTGGTGAGGTCCAACACCAGCTGACTGAGAGGGCTCGTTTCTGGGCTCAGCTTGGTTGGTGAGGTCCAACACCAGCTGACTGAGAGGGCTCGTTTCTGGGCTCAGTTTGGTTGGTGAGGTCCAACACCAGCTGACTGAGAGGGCTCGTTTCTGGGCTCAGCTCTTGGGATTGACGTGCTTTAAATTGGAGAATTTGGACTTGAATTTCTGTATTTTCATTAGCACTGGAAATCGTACCAATTCTGCCCTACTTGCATTAGTTGGTGTATTTCTCTGGACTTGTCGAATTTTTTGACATAATTCTGCATGTAGGGCTTCAATTGGATGTTTGTCCCACATTTTAAAGTCCAGTTTGAGTGGCCCCAAACCTCACTTCCGTAAAGAATAATTGGGATGTTGGTTTTGGATAATTACATTTTTATTGCATACAATTCTCTGTGGGCTTTTTCTTTGAGTGCATTCACTGCCACATAAAGTTCCCCGATGCAGATATGGTCAGACCAAGGTATGAGTCATTTTTTGTGTGTTCAATCATGGTGTTGTTCAAGGTGAATTTATATTTGTATTTCTGATATGTTTTTTTCTGGAAAATCTTTTTTTTATTTTTATGTACAGCCAGGGCCCAATTACGTCAATATTGCGCTAGAATATTAAGGTTATGTTGAAGACTTTCTTTGGTTGGTGATAGAAGAACCAAATCATCAGCATACAGCAGGTATTTCACCTCTGTGTTAAATTTAAATAGTGTGAGTCCTGGGGCTGCAGAATGGTCCAACATGTCTGCTAATTCATTGATATAAATGTTGAAAAGGTTTGGACTCAAACTGCAGCCTTGTCACACACCTCGACATTGTGAAAAGAATTCTGTTCTTTGGTTTTTGATTTTTATTGCACACTTGTTTTCTGTGAACATACATTTTATGAAGTCATACACCTTACCACCAAGCCCACTTTGGAGAATTTTGAACAATAGACTTTCGTGCCAAATAGAATCGATTGCTTTTTTAAAGTCAATAAAGCAAGCAAAGATTTTGCCCTCTTTTTTTTGGTGGACGTGTTTATTAATTGGTGTGTGTAAGGTGTATATATGGTCAGTAGTGCGATGGTTGGGGAGAAAGACAATTTGATATTTACATTGACTTTTTCTTGAAGAAAGGTTTGAATTCTTGAATTCAAAATGCTACAGAAAACCTTTACCAAGTTGCTGTTTACGCAAATTCCTCTGTAATTTTGGGGTCTGATTTGTCTCTTTGTGGACAGGGGAGATGAGCCCCTGGTTCCAGACATCAGGAAAGCAGACAGAAGTTAGTACCATTGTTGAACAATTTAAGCACAGAATTTTGCAACTCAGGTGTGCTGTTTTTTCAGCATTTAGTTGCTGATGTTGTCTAGACCACAGTCCTTCTTTGGTTTTATAGATCTGAGCTTTTCATTTAGTTCTTGTTGGGTTATTGGATAATCTAATGGTTTATGGTTGTTTTTAATGACTGATTTAAGGATATATAATGGATCTTGAATTTCTAATTGGGCAGGCTTGTAAATCTTTTTGTGGGGTATTTTTGTATAGATTATCAAAATAAGTTATCCAAATTCCTTGGCTTTGTCGTGCGTACGTAGTTCCACATGTCCCAGAAGGGATTTTGGTCGATTGCGTTTTCAATTTCATCAAGTGTCTTACTTGTATAATTCAACATCTTGCGTTTCAGTGTATGTTTATACTGTTTCAGAGTTTCAAAGTATTCATAGTGTAGCTCTGGGTTGTTTTGCTGCTTATATTTTTTATTTGACAATAGTCTTAGATGTTTTCTAATTGAAAATGTTCTCTCTTGCTCTCTCTCCTCCCCCCACATTCTGGCTTGCAAGCTGGAAGCTCTCTAGGCTGACTTATTAAATCATCCAGTAAAATGCACTCAGTCTGTGAATCAAATACAGCAGTAGGGAACGCAAACGCAAACACACACACACACACACACACACACACACACACAACTTACTGAAACACTAGATTCTCTTTATGACTTCTCTGTTTCTCCCCCTTCCCTTCCTTTTCTATTAGTTGTCCCTCTATAGAGCCCCTGAGAGCCTCATCTAATCATCAGTAGCACCCTTCTAATCGGCTGTCTATTCAAATCAAGCTTTATTTGTCACATGTACCGTGAAATGCTTACTTACCAACCGTGCAGTTTACCAAATAAACTATTTACCAAATATTTACCAAATAAACTCAAGTAAAGATAAATAAAAAAAGAACACAATAAATTAACAATAATGAGGCTATATACAGGAGGTACCGGTACCGAGTCAATGTGTGGGGTTACAGGTTAGTTGAGGTAATTTGTACATGTAGGTAGGGGTGAAATGACTATGAGTAGATATAAACAGCGACTAGCAGCAGTGTCAAAGACAAAATGGAGAGGGGGGTCAATGTAAATAGTCTGGGTGGCCATTTGATTAATTTTTTAGCATTCTTATGGCTTGGGGGTAGAAGCTGTTAAGGAGCCTTTTGGTCCGAGACTTGGCGCTCCGGGACCGCGTGCCATGCGATAAAAGAGAGAACCGTTTTTGGGCTTTCCTCTGACACCACCTAGCATATACAGTTGAAGTCGGAAGTTTACATACACCTTAGCCAAATACATGTAAACTCAGTGTTTCACAATTCCTGACATTTAATCCTAGTAAAAATTCCCTGTCTTAGGTCAGTTAGGATCACCACCTTATTTTAAGAATGTGAAATGTCAGAATAATAGTAGAGAGAATGATTTATTTCAGTTTTTATTTCTTTCATCAAATTCCCAGTGGGTCAAAAGTTTACATACACTCAATTAGTATTTGGTAGCATTGCCTTTAAATTGTTTAACTTGGGTCAAACGTTTCGGGTAGCCTTCCATAAACTTCCCACAATAAGTTGGGTGAATTTTGGCCCATTCCTCCTGACAGAGCTGGTGTAACTGAGTCAGGTTTGTAGGCCTCCTTGCTCGCACACGCCTTTTCAGTTCTGCCCACAAATGTTCTATGGGATTGAGGTCAGGGCTTTGTGATGGCCAATCCAATACCTTGACTTTGTTGTCCTTAAGCCATTTTGCCACAACTTTGGGAGTATGCTTGGGGTCATGGTCCATTTGGAAGACCCATTTGCGACCAAGCTTTAACTTCCTGACTGATGTCTTGACATGTTGCTTCAAAATATCCACATAATAGTCATACCTCATGATGCCATCTATTTTGTGAAGTGCACCAGTCCCTCCTGCAGCAAAGCACCCCCACAACATGATGCTTGCTGCCACCCCCGTACTTCACAGTTGGGATGGTGTCCTTCGGCTTGCAAGCCTCCCCCTTTTTCCTCCAAACATAACAATGGTCATTATGGACAAACAGTTCTATTTGTGTTTCATCAGACCAGAGGACATTTCTCCAAAAAGTACAATCTTTGTCCCCATGTGCAGTTGCAAACCGTAGTCTGGCTTTTTTATGTTGGTTTTGGAGCAGTGGCTTTATCCTTGCTGAGGAGCCTTTCAGGTTATGTCAATATAGGACTCATTTTACTGTGGATATAGATACTTTTGTACCTGTTTCCTCCAACATCTTCACAAGGTCCTTTGCTGTTGTTCTGGGATTGATTTTCACTTTTCTCACGAAAGTACATTCATCTCTAGGAGACAGAACGCGTCTCCTTCCTGCGCCTATGACGACTGCGTGGTCCCATGGTGATTATACTTGCATACTATTACTTGTACAGATGAACGTGGTACCTTCAGGAGTTTGGAAGTTGAATTCAAGGTTGAACCAGACTCGTGGAGGTCTACAATTTTTTTCTGAGATCTTGGCGGATTTCTTTTGATTTTTCCTATGATGTCAAGCAAAGAGGCACTGAAGGTAGGCCTTGAAATACATCCACAGGTACACCTCCAATGAACTCAAATGATGTCAATTAGCCCATCAGAAGCTTCTAAAGCCATGACATAATTTTCTGGAATTTTCCAAGCTGTTTAAAACTATAGTTTGTTAACAAGAAATTTGTGGAGTGGTTGAAAAATAAGTTTTAATGACTCCAATCTAAGCGGGAAGACGTAAGGAAGTCCAGGATCCAGTTGCAGAGGGAGGTGTTTAGTCCCAGGGTCCTTAGCTTAGCGATGAGCTTTGTGGGCACTATGGTGTTGAACAGTGAGTTGTAGTCAATGAACACTATTCTCACATGGGTGTTCCCTTTGTCCAGGTGGGAAAGGGCTGGGTGGAGTGCGATTGAAATTGCGTCATCTGTAGCTCTGTTGGGGTGGTATGCAAATTGCTGTGGGTCTAGGGTATCTGGGAGGATGCTGTTGATGTGAGCCATGACCAGCCTTTCAAAGCACTTCATGGCTACCGACATGAGTGCTACGGGACGGTAATCATTTAGGCAGGTTACCCTCGCTTCCTTGGGCAGGGACTATGGTGGTCTTCTTTAAACATGCAGTTATTACAGACTCGGTCAGGGAGATGTTGAAAATGTCAGTGAAGACACTTGCCAGTAGGTCCGCGCATGCTTTGAGTACAAGTCCTGGTCATCCATCTGGCTCCGTGGTTTTGTGAATGTTGACCTGTTTAAAGGTCTTGCTCACGTCGGCTACCGAGAGCATTATCACACAGTCGTCTGGAGCAGCTTGGTAGGCTTATGTCACTGGGCAGCTCGCGGCTGGGTTTCCCTTCATAGTCCGTAATAGTTTTCAAGCCCTGTCACATCCGACAAGCGTCAGAGCCGGTGTAGTAGGATTCAATCTTAAACCTGTATTGATGTTTGATGGTTCGTCTGAGGGCATAGTGGGATTTCTTATAAGCCTCCGTATTAGTGTCCCGCTGCTTGATGCGGATGTTGCCTGTAATCCATGGCTTCTGGTTGGGATATGTACATACGGTCACTGTGGGGATGACGACATTGCTACAATCACTGATGAGAACGATGACTGAGGTGATACACTCCTCAATGCCATTGGATGAATCACAAAACATATTCCAGTCTGTGCTAGCAAAACAGTCCTGTAGTGTAGCATCCGTGTCATCTGACCACTTCCATATTGAGTGAGTCACTGGTGCTTCCTGCTTTAGTTTTTGCTTGTAAGCAGGAATCAGGAGGATATAATTATGGTCAGATTTGCCAAATGGAGGGTGAGGGAAAGCTTTGTACATGTATCTGTGTGGAGTAAAGGTGGTCTAGAGTTTTTTTCCTCTGGCTGCACATGTAACATGCTGATAGAAATGAGGTAAAATGGATTTAAGTTTTCCTGTGTTAAAGTCCCAGGCAACTGGGAGCGCCGCTTCTGGATGAGCATTTTGTTGTTTGCTTATGGCCTTACACAGCTCGTTGAGTGCGGTCTTAGTGCCAGCATCGGTTTGTGGTGGTAAATAGACAGCTACAAATAATATAGATGAGAACTCTCTTGGTAGATAGTGCGGTCTACAGCATGTCATAAGGTACTCTATCTCAGGTGAACAATACCTTGAGACTTCTTTAATTTTAGACATTGCCCACCAGCTTTTATTGACAAATAGACACACACACCCGCCCCTCGTCTTACCAGACGTAGCATCTCTGTCCAGCCAATGCATGGAAAATCAGCCAGGTCTATTTCATCCATGTTGTCATTCAGCCACGACTCGGTGAAACATAAGATATTACAGTTTTTCATGTCCCAATGGATAATCTTGATCGTAGCTCATAGAATCTATTCTCCATACTATATATTAGAATCTATTCTCCATGCTATACCATATTAGAATCTATTCTCCATACTATGCCATATTACAATCTATTCTCCATTTTAGAATCTATTCTCCATACTATACATATTAGAATCATATCTATATTAGAATCTATTCTCCATACTATACCATATTAGAATCTATTCTCCATTTTAGAATCTATTCTCCATACTATACCATATTAGAATCTATTCTCCATCTATTCTCCATACCATATTAGAATCTATTCTCCATACTATATACCATATTAGAATCTATTCTTCTCCATATTAGAATCTTGCCATACTATACCAGAATCTATTCTCCATTTTAGAATCTATTTACTGCTTCATATCAGAATCTATTCTCCATATCATCCATATTAGAATCTATTTTATTTTAGAATCTATTCTCCATACTATACTATATCAGAATCTATTCTCCATTACCATATTAGAATCTATTCTCCATACTATACCATATTAGAATCTATTCTCCATACTATACCATATCAGAATCTATTCTCCATACTATACCATATCAGAATCTATTCTCCATACTATACCATATTAGAATCTATTCTCCATACTATACCATATTAGAATCTATTCTCCATATTAGAATCTATTCTCCATACTATACCATATCAGAATCTATTCTCCACACTATACCATATTAGAATCTATTCTCCATACTATACCATATTAGAATCTATTCTCCATACTATACCATATTATAATCTATTCACCATACTATACCATATTAGAATCTATTCTCCATACTATACCATATTAGAATCTATTCTCCATACTATACCATATCAGAATCTATTCTCCATACTATACCATATCAGAATCTATTCTCCATACTATACCATATTAGAATCTATTCTCCATACTATACCATATTAGAATCTATTCTCCATACTATACCATATCAGAATCTATTCTCCATACTATACCATATCAGAATCTATTCTCCATACTATACCATATCAGAATCTATTCTCCATACTATACCATATTAGAATCTATTCTCCATACTATACCATATTAGAATCTATACTCCATACTATACCATATTAGAATCTATTCTCCATTTTAGAATCTATTCTCCATACTATACTATATTAGAATCTATTCTCCATACTATACCATATTAGAATCTATTCTCCATACTATACCATATCAGAATCTATTCTCCATACTATACCATATCAGAATCTATTCTCCATACTATATTAGAATCTATTCTCTATATTAGAATCTATTCTCCATACTATACCATATCAGAATCTATTCTCCATACTATACCATATTAGAATCTATTCTCCATACTATACCATGTTAGAATCTATTCTCCATACTATACCATATTAGAATCTATTCTCCATACTATACCATATCAGAATCTATTCTCCATACTATACCATATTAGAATCTATTCTCCATACGATATTAGAATCTATTCTCCATACTATACCATATCAGAATCTATTCTCCATACTATACCATATTAGAATCTATTCTCCATACTATACCATATTAGAATCTATTCTCCATACTTATACCATATTAGAATCTATTCTCCATACTATTAGAATCTATTCTCCATACTATACCATATTAGAATCTATTCTCCATACTATACCATATTAGAATCTATTCTCCATACTATACCATATTAGAATCTATTCTCCATACTATACCATATTAGAATCTATTCTCCATACTATACCATATCAGAATCTATTCTCCATACTATACCATATCAGAATCTATTATCCATACTATACCATATTAGAATCTATTCTCCATACTATACCATATTAGAATCTATTCTCCATACTATACCATATCAGAATCTATTCTCCATACTATACCATATCAGAATCTATTCTCCATACTATACCATATTAGAATCTATTCTCCATACTATACCATATTAGAATCTATACTCCATACTATACCATATTAGAATCTATTCTCCATTTTAGAATCTATTCTCCATACTATACTATATTAGAATCTATTCTCCATACTATACCATATTAGAATCTATTCTCCATACTATACCATATTAGAATCTATTCTCCATTTTAGAATCTATTCTCCATACTATACCATATCAGAATCTATTCTCCATACTATACCATATTAGAATCTATTCTCCATACTATACCATATTAGAATCTTTTCTCCATTTTACCATATCTATTCTCCATACTATACCATATTAGAATCTATTCTCTATACCATATTAGAATCTATTCTCCATACTATACCATATCAGAATCTATTCTCCATACTATACCATATTAGAATCTATTCTCCATACTATACCATATTAGAATCTATTCTCCATACTATACCATATTAGAATCTATTCTCCATTTTAGAATCTATTCTCCATACTATACCATATCAGAATCTATTCTCCATACTATACCATATTAGAATCTATTCTCCATTTTAGAATCTATTCTCCATACTATACTATATTAGAATATATTCTCCATACTATACCATATTAGAATCTATTCTCCATACTATACCATATCAGAATCTATTCTCCATACTATACCATATCAGAATCTATTCTCCATACTATATTAGAATCTATTCTCCATACTATACCATATTAGAATCTATTCTCCATACTATACCATATTAGAATCTATTCTCCATACTATACCATATTAGAATCTATTCTCCATACTATACCATATCAGAATCTATTCTCCATACTATACCATATTAGAATCTATTCTCCATACTATACCATATCAGAATCTATTCTCCATACTATACCATATTAGAATCTATTCTCCATACTATACCATATTAGAATCTATTCTCCATACTATACCATATCAGAATCTATTCTCCATACTATACCATATTAGAATCTATTCTCCATACTATTTTAGAATCTATTCTCCATACTATACCATATTAGAATCTATTCTCCATATTAGAATCTATTCTCCATACTATACCATATCAGAATCTATTCTCCATACTATACCATATTAGAATCTATTCTCCATACTATACCATATTAGAATCTATTCTCCATACTATACCATATTAGAATCTATTCTCCATACTATACCATATCAGAATCTATTCTCATACTATACCATATTAGAATCTATTCTCCATATATACGATATTAGAATCTATTCTCCATACTACCATATTAGAATCTATTCTCCATACTATACCATATTAGAATCTATTCTCCATACTATACCATATTAGAATCTATTCTCCATACTATACATATTAGAATCTATTCTCCATACTTTTAGAATCTATTCTCCATACTATACCATATTAGAATCTATTCTCCATACTATACCATATTAGAATCTATTCTCCATACTATACCATATTAGAATCTATTCTCCATACTATACCATATCAGAATCTATTCTCCATACTATACCATATTAGAATCTATTCTCCATTTTAGAATCTATTCTCCATACTATACTATATTAGAATATATTCTCCATACTATACCATATTAGAATCTATTCTCCATACTATACCATATCAGAATCTATTCTCCATACTATACCATTAGAATCTATTCTCCATACTATACCATATCAGAATCTATTCTCCATACTATACCATATCAGAATCTATTCTCCATACTATCTAGAATCTATTCTCCATACTATACCATATTAGAATCTATTCTCCATACTATACCATATTAGAATCTATTCTCCATACTATACCATATTAGAATCTATTCTCCATACTATACCATATTAGAATCTATTCTCCATACTATACCATATTAGAATCTATTCTCCATACTATACCATATCAGAATCTATTCTCCATACTATACCATATTAGAATCTATTCTCCATACTATACCATATTAGAATCTATTCTCCATACTATACCATATCAGAATCTATTCTCCATACTATACCATATCAGAATCTATTCTCCATACTATACCATATTAGAATCTATACCATATTAGAATCTATTCTCCATACTATACCATATTAGAATCTATTCTCCATACTATACCATATTAGAATCTATTCTCCATACTATACCATATTAGAATCTATTCTCCATTTTAGAATCTATTCTCCATACTATACCATATTAGAATTAGAATCTATTCTCCATACTATACCATATTAGAATCTATTCTCCATACTATACCATATTAGAATCTATTCTCCATATTAGAATCTATTCTCCATACTATACCATATTAGAATCTATTCTCCATACTATACCATATTAGAATCTATTCTCCATACTATACCATATTAGAATCTATTCTCCATATTAGAATCTATTCTCCATACTATACCATATTAGAATCTATTCTCCATACTATACCATATTAGAATCTATTCTCCATACTATACCATATCAGAATCTATTCTCCATACTATACCATATCAGAATCTATTCTCCATACTATATTAGAATCTATTCTCCATACTATACCATATTAGAATCTATTCTCCATACTATATTAGAATCTATTCTCCATTTTAGAATCTATTCTCCATACTATACCATATTAGAATCTATTTCATACTATACCATATTAGAATCTATTCTCCATACTATACCATATTAGAATCTATTCTCCATTTTAGAATCTATTCTCCATACTATACTATATTAGAATATTCTCCATACTATACCATATTAGAATCTATTCTCCATACTATACCATATTAGAATCTATTCTCCATACTATACCATATCAGAATCTATTCTCCATACTATACCATATTAGAATCTATTCTCCATACTATACCATATTAGAATCTATTCTCCATACTATACCATATTAGAATCTATTCTCCATACTATACCATATCAGAATCTATTCTCCATACTATACCATATCAGAATCTATTCTCCATACTATACCATATTAGAATCTATTCTCCATACTATACCATATTAGAATCTATTCTCCATACTATACCATATTAGAATCTATTCTCCATACTATACCATATTCAGAATCTATTCTCCATACTATACCATATTAGAATCTATTCTCCATACTATACCATATTAGAATCTATTCTCCATACTATACCATATTAGAATCTATTCTCCATTTTAGAATCTATTTCCATACTATACCATATAGAATCTATTCTCCATACGATATTAGAATCTATTCTCCATACTATACCATATCAGAATCTATTCTCCATACTATACCATATTAGAATCTATTCTCCATACTATACCATATTAGAATCTATACTCCATACTATACCATATTAGAATCTATTCTCCATTTTAGAATCTATTCTAAATACTATACCATATCATAATCTATTCTCCATACTATACCATATTAGAATCTATTCTCCATACTATACTATATCAGAATCTATTCTCCATACTATACCATATCAGAATCTATTATCCATACTATACCATATTAGAATCTATTCTCCATACTATACCATATCAGAATCTATTCTCCATACTATACCATATCAGAATCTATTCTCCATACTATACCATATCAGAATCTATTCTCCATACTATACCATATCAGAATCTATTCTCCATACTATACCATATCAGAATCTATTCTCCATACTATACCATATTAGAATCTATTCTCCATACTATACCATATTAGAATCTATTCTCCATACTATACCATATTAGAATCTATTCTCCATACTATACCATATCAGAATCTATTCTCCATACTATACCATATTAGAATCTATTCTCCATACTATACCATATCAGAATCTATTCTCCATACTATACCATATTAGAATCTATTCTCCATACTATACCATATCAGAATCTATTCTCCACACTATACCATATTAGAATCTATTCTCCATACTATACCATATTAGAATCTATTCTCCATACTATACCATATTATAATCTATTCTCCATACTATACCATATTAGAATCTATTCTCCATACTATATTAGAATCTATTCTCCATACTATACCATATCAGAATCTATACTCCATACTATACCATATTAGAATCTATTCTCCATACTATATTAGAATCTATTCTCCATACTATACCATATTAGAATCTATTCTCCATACTATACCATATCAGAATCTATTCTCCATACTATACCATATCAGAATCTATTCTCCATACTATACCATATTAGAATCTATTCTCCATACTATACCATATTAGAATCTATTCTCCATACTATACCATATTAGAATCTATTCTCATATTAGAATCTATTCTCCATTTTAGAATCTATTCTCCATACTATACCATATTAGAATCTATTCTCCATACTATACCATATTAGAATCTATTCTCCATACTATACCATATTAGAATCTATTCTCCATTTTAGAATCTATTCTCCCTATACCATATAGAATCTATTCTCCATACTATATATTAGAATCTATTCTCCATACTATACCATATTAGAATCTATTCTCCTATACCATATCAGAATCTATTCTCCATACTATACCATATTAGAATCTATTCTCCATACTATACCATATTAGAATCTATTCTCCATACTATACCATATCAGAATCTATTCTCCATACTATACCATATTAGAATCTATTCTCCATACTATACCATATTAGAATCTATTCTCCATACTATACCATATTAGAATCTATTCTCCATACTATACCATATAGAATCTATTCTCCATACTATACCATATTAGAATCTATTCTCCATACTATACCATATTAGAATCTATTCTCCATTAGAATCTATTCTCCATACTATATATCAGAATCTATTCTCCATACTATACCATATTAGAATCTATTCTCCATACTATACCATATTAGAATCTATTCTCCATACTATACCATATTAGAATCTATTCTCCATACTATACCATATTAGAATCTATTCTCCATACTATACCATATTAGAATTTATTCTCCATACTATACCATATTAGAATCTATTCTCCATACTATACCATATTAGAATCTATTCTCCATACTATACCATATCAGAATCTATTCTCCACACTATACCATATTAGAATCTATTCTCCATACTATACCATATTAGAATCTATTCTCCATACTATACCATATTATAATCTATTCACCATACTATACCATATTAGAATCTATTCTCCATACTATACCATATTAGAATCTATTCTCCATACTATACCATATTAGAATCTATTCTCCATACTATACCATATTAGAATCTTCTCCATACTATACCATATTAGAATCTATTCTCCATTTTAGAATCTATTCTCCATACTATACCATATTAGAATCTATTCTCCATACTATACCATATTAGAATCTATTCTCCATACTATACCATATTAGAATATCTCCATACTTTTAGAATCTATTCTCCATACTATACCATATTAGAATTAGAATCTATTCTCCATACTATACCATATTAGAATCTATTCTCCATACTATTAGAATCTATTCTCCATACTATACCATATTAGAATCTATTCTCCATACTATACCACATCAGAATCTATTCTCCATACTATACCATATCAGAATCTATTCTCCATACTATACCATATTAGAGTCTATTCTCCATACTATACCATATTAGAATCTATTCTCCATACTATACCATATTAGAATCTATTCTCCATTTTAGAATCTATTCTCCATACTATACCATATCAGAATCTATTCTCCATACTATACCATATCAGAATCTATTCTCCATACTATACCATATCAGAATCTATTCTCCATACTATACCATATTAGAATCTATTCTCCATACTATACCATATTAGAATCTATTCTCCATACTATACCATATCAGAATCTATTCTCCATACTATACCATATCAGAATCTATTCTCCATACTATACCATATCAGAATCTATTCTCCATACTATACCATATCAGAATCTATTCTCCATACTATACCATATTAGAATCTATTCTCCATACTATACCATATTAGAATCTATTCTCCATACTATACCATATTAGAATCTATTCACCATACTATACCATATTAGAATCTATTCTCCATACTATACCATATAGAATCTATTCTCCATACTATACCATATTAGAATCTATTCTCCATACTATACCATATTAGAATCTATTCTCCATACTATACCATATTAGAATCTATTCTCCATACTATACCATATTAGAATCTATTCTCCATACTATACCATATCAGAATCTATTCTCCATACTATACCATATTAGAATCTATTCTCCATTTTAGAATCTATTCTCCATACTATACCATATTAGAATCTATTCTCCATTTTAGAATCTATTCTCCATACTATACCATATCAGAATCTATTCTCCATACTATACCATATTAGAATCTATTCTCCATACTATACCATATTAGAATCTATTCTCCATACTATACCATATTAGAATCTATTCTCCATTTTAGAATCTATTCTCCATACTATACTATATTAGAATCTATTCTCCATACTATACCATATTAGAATCTATTCTCCATACTATACCATATTAGAATCTATTCTCCATACTATACCATATTAGAATCTATTCTCCATACTATACCATATTAGAATCTATTCTCCATACTATACCATATTAGAATCTATTCTCCATTTTAGAATCTATTCTCCATACTATACCATATTAGAATCTATTCTCCATACTATACCATATTAGAATCTATTCTCCATTTTAGAATCTATTCTCCATACTATACCATATCAGAATCTATTCTCCATACTATACCATATCAGAATCTATTCTCCATACTATACCATATTAGAATCTATTCTCCATACTATACCATATTAGAATCTATTCTCCATACGATATTAGAATCTATTCTCCATACTATACCATATTAGAATCTATTCTCCATACTATCTACCATATTAGAATCTATTCTCCATCTATCCATTTTAGAATCTATTCTCCATACTATACCATATTAGAATCTATTCTCCATACTATACCATATTAGAATCTTTTCTCCATACTATACCATATTATAATCTATTCTCCATACTATACCATATTAGAATCTATTCTCCATACTATACCATATTATAATCTATGCACCATACTATACCATATTAGAATCTATTCTCCATACTATACCATATTAGAATCTATTCTCCATACTATACCATATCAGAATCTATTCTCCATACTATACCATATCAGAATCTATTCTCCATACTATACCATATTAGAATCTATTCTCCATACTATACCATATTAGAATCTATTCTCCATATCTATTCTCCATACCATATTAGAATCTATTCTCCATACTATACCATATTAGAATCTATTCTCCATACTATACCATATTAGAATCTATTCTCCATACTATACCATATTAGAATCTATTCTCCATACTATACCATATTAGAATATTCTCCATTTTAGAATCTATTCTCCATACTATACCATATTAGAATCTATTCTCCATACTATACCATTAGAATCTATTCTCCATACTATACCATATCAGAATCTATTCTCCATACTATACCATATTAGAATCTATTCTCCATACTATACCATATTAGAATCTATTCTCCATACTATACCATATTAGAATCTATTCTCCATACTATACCATATTAGAATCTATTCTCCATTTTAGAATCTATTCTCCATACTATACCATATCAGAATCTATTCTCCATACTATACCATATTAGAATCTATTCTCCATTTTAGAATCTATTCTCCATACTATACATATCAGAATCTATTCTCCATACTATATTAGAATCTATTCTCCATACTATACCATATTAGAATCTATTCTCCATACTATATTAGAATCTATTCTCCATACTATACCATATCAGAATCTATACTCCATACTATACCATATTAGAATCTATTCTCCATACTATATTAGAATCTATTCTCCATACTATACCATATTAGAATCTATTCTCCATACTATACCATATTAGAATCTATTCTCCATACTATATTAGAATCTATTCTCCATACTATACCATATTAGAATCTATTCTCCATACTATACCATATCAGAATCTATTCTCCATACTATACCATATTAGAATCTATTCTCCATACTATACCATATTAGAATCTATTCTCCATACTATACCATATTAGAATCTATTCTCCATACTATACCATATTAGAATCTATTCTCCATACTATACCATATCAGAATCTATTCTCCATACTCAGAATCTATTCTCCATACTATACCATATTAGAATCTATTCTCCATACTATACCATATTAGAATCTATTCTCCATACTATACCATATTAGAATCTATTCTCATTTTAGAATCTATTCATACTATACCATATTAGAATCTATTCTCCATACTATACCATATTAGAATCTATTCTCCATACTATACCCATATTTTAGAATCTATTCTCCATACTATACCATATTAGAATCTATTCTCCATACTATACCATATTAGAATCTATTCTCCATACTATACCATATTAGAATCTATTCTCCATACTATACCATATTAGAATCTATTCTCCATACTATACCATATTAGAATCTATTCTCCATACTATACCATATTAGAATCTATTCTCCATACTATACCATATTAGAATCTATTCTCCATACTATACCATATCAATCTATTCTCCATACTATACCATATTAGAATCTATTCTCCATAGAATCTATTCTCCTATACCATATCAGAATCTATTCTCCATACTATACCATATCCATTTTAGAATCTATTCTCCATACTATACCATATTAGAATCTATTCTCCATACTATACCATATTAGAATCTATTCTCCATACTATACCATATTAGAATCTATTCTCCATACTATACCATATTAGAATCTATTCTCCATATTAGAATCTATTCTCCATACTATACCATATTAGAATCTATTCTCCATACTATACCATATTAGAATCTATTCTCCATACTATACCATATTAGAATCTATTCTCCATATTAGAATCTATTCTCCATACTATATTAGAATCTATTCTCCATACTATACCATATTAGAATCTATTCTCCATACTATATTAGAATCTATTCTCCATACTATACCATATCAGAATCTATTCTCCATTTTAGAATCTATTCTCCATACTATACCATATCAGAATCTATTCTCCATACTATACCATATTAGAATCTATTCTCCATACTATACCATATTAGAATCTATTCTCCATACTATACCATATTAGAATCTATTCTCCATTTTAGAATCTATTCTCCATACTATACTATATTAGAATCTATTCTCCATACTATACCATATTAGAATCTATTTTCCATTTTAGAATCTATTCTCCATACTATACTATATCAGAATCTATTCTCCATACTATACCATATCAGAATCTATTATCCATACTATACCATATTAGAATCTATTCTCCATACTATACCATATCAGAATCTATTCTCCATACTATACCATATCAGAATCTATTCTCCATACTATACCATATTAGAATCTATTCTCCATACTATACCATATCAGAATCTATTCTCCACACTATACCATATTAGAATCTATTCTCCATACTATACCATATTAGAATCTATTCTCCATACTATACCATATCAGAATCTATTCTCCATACTATACCATATTAGAATCTATTCTCCATACTATACCATATTAGAATCTATTCTCCATACTATACCATATTAGAATCTATTCTCCATACTATACCATATTAGAATCTATTCTCCATACTATACCATATCAGAATCTATTCTCCATACTATACCATATCAGAATCTATTCTCCATACTATACCATATTAGAATCTATTCTCCATACTATACCATATTAGAATCTATTCTCCATACTATACCATATTAGAATCTATTCTCCATACAATATTAGAATCTATTCTCCATACTATACCATATCAGAATCTATTCTCCATACTATACCATATTAGAATCTATTCTCCATACTATACCATATTAGAATCTATACTCCATACTATACCATATTAGAATCTATTCTCCATTTTATAATCTATTCTCCATACTATACCATATTAGAATCTATTCTCCATACTATACCATATTAGAATCTATTCTCCATACTATACTATATTAGAATCTATTCTCCATACTATACCATATTAGAATCTATTCTCCATACTATACCATATTAGAATCTATTCTCCATTTTAGAATCTATTCTCCATACTATACCATATCAGAATCTATTCTCCATACTATACCATATTAGAATCTATTCTCCATACTATACCATATTAGAATCTTTTCTCCATACTATACCATATTAGAATCTATTCTCCATTTTAGAATCTATTCTCCATACTATACTATATTAGAATCTATTCTCCATACTATACCATATTAGAATCTATACTCCATTTTAGAATCTATTCTAAATACTATACCATATCAGAATCTATTCTCCATACTATACCATATCAGAATCTATTCTCCATACTATACCATATTAGAATCTATTCTCCATACTATACCATATCAGAATCTATTCTCCATACTATACCATATTAGAATCTATTCTCCATACTATACTATATCAGAATCTATTCTCCATACTATACCATATCAGAATCTATTATCCATACTATACCATATTAGAATCTATTCTCCATACTATACCATATTAGAATCTATTCTCCATACTATACCATATCAGAATCTATTCTCCATACTATACCATATCAGAATCTATTCTCCATACTATACCATATTAGAATCTATTCTCCATACTATACCATATCAGAATCTATTCTCCATACTATACCATATTAGAATCTATTCTCCATACTATACCATATTAGAATCTATTCTCCATACTATACCATATTAGAATCTATTCTCCATACTATACCATATCAGAATCTATTCTCCATACTATACCATATCAGAATCTATTCTCCATTTTAGAATCTATTCTCCATACTATACCATATTAGAATCTATTCTCCATACCATATTAGAATCTATTCTCCATACTATACCATATCAGAATCTATTCTCCATACTATACCATATTAGAATCTATTCTCCATACTATACCATATTAGAATCTATTCTCCATACTATACCATATTAGAATCTATTCTCCATATTCTCCATACTATACCATATCAGAATCTATTCTCCATACTATACCATATTAGAATCTATTCTCCATACTATACCATTAGAATCTATTCTCCATACTATACCATATCAGAATCTATTCTCCATACTATACCATATTAGAATCTATTCTCCATACTATACCATATTAGAATCTATTCTCCATACTATACCATATTAGAATCTATTCTCCATTTTAGAATCTATTCTCCATACTATACCATATCAGAATCTATTCTCCATATATCTATCCATATTAGAATCTATTCTCCATACTATACCATATCAGAATCTATTCTCCATACTATACCATATAGAATCTATTCTCCATACTATACCATATTAGAATCTATTCTCCATACTATACCATATCAGAATCTATTCTCCATACTATACCATATTAGAATCTATTCTCCATACTATACCATATTAGAATCTATTCTCCATAGAATCTATTCTCCATACTATACCATATTAGAATCTATTCTCCATACTATACCATATTAGAATCTATTCTATCCATAGAATCTATTACCATATTAGAATCTATTCTCCATACTATATTAGAATCTATTCTCCATACTATACCATATTAGAATCTATTCTCCATACTATATTAGAATCTATTCTCCATACTATACCATATCAGAATCTATACTCCATACTATACCATATTAGAATCTATTCTCCATACTATATTAGAATCTATTCTCCATACTATACCATATTAGAATCTATTCTCCATACTATACCATATCAGAATCTATTCTCCATACTATACCATATCAGAATCTATTCTCCATACTATACCATATTAGAATCTATTCTCCATACTATACCATATTAGAATCTATTCTCCATACTATACCATATTAGAATCTATCCATCTAGAATCTATTCTCCATACTATACCATATTAGAATCTATTCTCCATACTATACCATATTAGAATCTATTCTCCATACTATACCATATTAGAATCTATTCTCCATTTTAGAATCTATTCTCCATACTATACCATATCAGAATCTATTCTCCATACTATACCATATTAGAATCTATTTTCCATTTTATTCTCCATACTATACATATCAGAATCTATTCTCCATACTATACCATATTAGAATCTATTCTCCATACTATACCATATTAGAATCTATTCTCCATACTATACCATATCAGAATCTATTCTCCATACTATACCATATCAGAATCTATTCTCCATACTATACCATATCAGAATCTATTCTCCATACTATACCATATCAGAATCTATTCTCCATACTATACCATATTAGAATCTATTCTCCATACTATACCATATTAGAATCTATTCTCCATACTATACCATATTAGAATCTATTCTCCATACTATACCATATTAGAATCTATTCTCCATACTATACCATATTAGAATCTATTCTCCATACTATACCATATCAGAATCTATTCTCCATACTATACCATATTAGAATCTATTCTCCATACTATACCATATTAGAATCTATTCTCCATACTATACCATATTAGAATCTATTCTCCATACTATACCATATTAGAATCTATTCTCCATACTATACCATATCAGAATCTATTCTCCATACTATACCATATTAGAATCTATTCTCCATACTATACCATATTAGAATCTATTCTCCATACTATACCATATTAGAATCTATTCTCCATACTATACCATATTAGAATCTATTCTCCATTTTAGAATCTATTCTCCATACTATACCATATTAGAATCTATTCTCCATACTATACCATATTAGAATCTATTCTCCATACTATACCATATTAGAATCTATTCTCCATTTTAGAATCTATTCTCCATACTATACCATATTATAATCTATTCTCCATTTTAGAATCTATTCTAAATACTATACCATATTAGAATCTATTCTCCATACTATACCATATCAGAATCTATTCTCCATACTATACCATATCAGAATCTATTCTCCATACTATACCATATCAGAATCTATTCTCCATACTATACCATATCAGAATCTATTCTCCATACTATACCATATTAGAATCTATTCTCCATACTATACCATATTAGAATCTATTCTCCATACTATACCATATTATCTATCTCCATACTATTAGAATCTATTCTCCATACTATACCATATTAGAATCTATTCTCCATACTATACCATATTAGAATCTATTCTCCATACTATACCTATATTAGAATCTATTCTCCATACTATACCATATCAGAATCTATTCTCCATACTATACCATATTAGAATCTATTCTCCATATTCTCCATACTATACCATATTAGAATCTATTCTCCATACTATATTAGAATCTATTCTCCATACTATACCATATTAGAATCTATTCTCCATACTATACCATATCAGAATCTATTCTCCATACTATACCATATTAGAATCTATTCTCCATACTATACCATATTAGAATCTATTCTCCATACTATACCATATCAGAATCTATTCTCCATACTATACCATATTAGAATCTATTCTCCATACTATACCATATTAGAATCTATTCTCCATACTATACCATATTAGAATCTATTCTCCATACTATACCATATTCAGAATCTATTCTCCATACTATACCATATTAGAATCTATTCTCCATACTATACCATATTAGAATCTATTCTCCATACAATATTAGAATCTATTCTCCATACTATACCATATCAGAATCTATTCTCCATACTATACCATATTAGAATCTATTCTCCATACTATACCATATTAGAATCTATTCTCCATACTATACCATATCAGAATCTATTCTCCATACTATACCATATCAGAATCTATTCTCCATACTATACCATATTAGAATCTATTCTCCATACTATACCATATTAGAATCTATTCTCCATACTATACCATATTAGAATCTATTCTCCATACAATATTAGAATCTATTCTCCATACTATACCATATCAGAATCTATTCTCCATACTATACCATATTAGAATCTATTCTCCATACTATACCATATTAGAATCTATTCTCCATACTATACCATATTAGAATCTATTCTCCATACTATACCATATTAGAATCTATTCTCCATACTATACCATATCAGAATCTATTCTCCATACTATACCATTAGAATCTATTCTCCATACTATACCATATTAGAATCTATTCTCCATACTATACCATATTAGAATCTATTCTCCATACTATACCATATTAGAATCTATTCTCCATACTATACCATATTAGAATCTATTCTCCATACTATACCATATCAGAATCTATTCTCCATACTATACCATATTCTCCATTTTAGAATCTATTCTCCATACTATACCATATTAGAATCTATTCTCCATACTATACCATATTAGAATCTATTCTCCATACTATACCATATTAGAATCTATTCTCCATACTATACCATATCAGAATCTATTCTCCATACTATACCATATTAGAATCTATTCTCCATACTATACCATATTAGAATCTATTCTCCATACTATACCATATTCAGAATCTATTCTCCATACTATACCATATTAGAATCTATTCTCCATTAGAATCTATTCTCCATACTATACCATATTAGAATCTATTCTCCATACTATACCATATTAGAATCTATTCTCCATACTATATTAGAATCTATTCTCCATACTATACCATATCAGAATCTGTTCTCCATACTATACCATATTAGAATCTATTCTCCATACTATACCATATTAGAATCTATTCTCCATACTATACCATATTAGAATCTATTCTCCATACTATATTAGAATCTATTCTCCATACTATACCATATTAGAATCTATTCTCCATACTATACCATATCAGAATCTATTCTCCATACTATACCATATCAGAATCTATTCTCCATACTATACCATATTAGAATCTATTCTCCATACTATACCATATTAGAATCTATTCTCCATACTATACCATATTAGAATCTATTCTCCATACGATATTAGAATCTATTCTCCATACTATACCATATCAGAATCTATTCTCCATACTATACCATATTAGAATCTATTCTCCATACTATACCATATTAGAATCTATACTCCATACTATACCATATTAGAATCTATTCTCCATTTTAGAATCTATTCTAAATACTATACCATATCAGAATCTATTCTCCATTTTAGAATCTATTCTAAATACTATACCATATTAGAATCTATTCTCCATACTATACCATATCAGAATCTATTCTCCATACTATACCATATTAGAATCTATTCTCCATACTATACCATATCAGAATCTATTCTCCATACTATACCATATCAGAATCTATTCTCCATACTATACCATATAGAATCTATTCTCCATACTATACCATATCAGAATCTATTCTCCATACTATACCATATTAGAATCTATTCTCCATACTATACCATATTAGAATCTATTCTCCATACTATACCATATTAGAATCTATTCTCCATACTATACCATATAGAATCTATTCTCCATACTATACCATATTAGAATCTATTCTCCATACTATACCATATCAGAATCTATTCTCCATACTATACCATATTAGAATCTATTCTCCATACTATACCATATTAGAATCTATTCTCCATACTATACCATATTAGAATCTATTCTCCATACTATACCATATCAGAATCTATTCTCCATACTATACCATATTAGAATCTATTCTCCATTTTAGAATCTATTCTCCATACTATACCATATCAGAATCTATTCTCCATACTATACCATATCAGAATCTATTCTCCATACTATATTAGAATCTATTCTCCATACTATACCATATTAGAATCTATTCTCCATACTATATTAGAATCTATTCTCCATACTATACCATATCAGAATCTATTCTCCATTTTAGAATCTATTCTCCATACTATACCATATCAGAATCTATTCTCCATACTATACCATATCAGAATCTATTCTCCATACTATATTAGAATCTATTCTCCATACTATACCATATTAGAATCTATTCTCCATACTATATTAGAATCTATTCTCCATACTATACCAAATCAGAATCTATACTCCATACTATACCATATTAGAATCTATTCTCCATACTATATTAGAATCTATTCTCCATACTATACCATATCAGAATCTATTCTCCATACTATACCATATTAGAATCTATTCTCCATTTTAGAATCTATTCTCCATACTATACCATATCAGAATCTATTCTCCATACTATACCATATCAGAATCTATTCTCCATACTATACCATATTAGAATCTATTCTCCATACTATACCATATTAGAATCTATTCTCCATACCATATTAGAATCTATTCTCCATACTATACCATATTAGAATCTATTCTCCATTTTAGAATCTATTCTCCATACTATACCATATTAGAATCTATTCTCCATACTATACCATATTAGAATCTATTCTCCATACTATACCATATTACAATCTATTCTCCATTTTAGAATCTATACTCCATACTATACCATATTAGAATCTATTCTCCATACTATATTAGAATCTATTCTCCATACTATACCATATTAGAATCTATTCTCCATACTATACCATATCAGAATCTATTCTCCATACTATACCATATCAGAATCTATTCTCCATACTATACCATATTAGAATCTATTCTCCATACTATACCATATTAGAATCTATTCTCCATACTATACCATATTAGAATCTATTCTCCATACGATATTAGAATCTATTCTCCATACTATACCATATTAGAATCTATTCTCCATACTATACCATATTAGAATCTATTCTCCATACTATACCATATTAGAATCTATTCTCCATACTATACCATATTAGAATCTATTCTCCATACTATACCATATTAGAATCTATTCTCCATACTATACCATATCAGAATCTATTCTCCATACTATACCATATTTTAGAATCTATTCTCCATACTATCCATATTAGAATCTATTCTCCTATACCATATTAGAATCTATTCTCCATACTATACCATATCAGAATCTATTCTCCATACTATACCATATTAGAATCTATTCTCCATACTATACCATATTAGAATCTATTCTCCATACTATATTAGAATCTATTCTCCATACTATACCATATTAGAATCTATTCTCCATTTTATAATCTATTCTAAATACTATACCATATCATAATCTATTCTCCATACTATACCATATTAGAATCTATTTTCCATTTTAGAATCTATTCTCCATACTATACTATATCAGAATCTATTCTCCATACTATACCATATCAGAATCTATTATCCATACTATACCATATTAGAATCTATTCTCCATACTATACCATATCAGAATCTATTCTCCATACTATACCATATCAGAATCTATTCTCCATACTATACCATATCAGAATCTATTCTCCATACTATACCATATCAGAATCTATTCTCCATACTATACCATATTAGAATCTATTCTCCATACTATACCATATTAGAATCTATTCACCATACTATACCATATTAGAATCTATTCTCCATACTATACCATATTAGAATCTATTCTCCATACTATATTAGAATCTATTCTCCATACTATACCATATCAGAATCTATACTCCATACTATACCATATTAGAATCTATTCTCCATACTATATTAGAATCTATTCTCCATACTATACCATATTAGAATCTATTCTCCATACTATACCATATTAGAATCTATTCTCCATTTTAGAATCTATTCTCCATACTATACCATATCAGAATCTATTCTCCATACTATACCATATTAGAATCTATTCTCCATACTATACCATATTAGAATCTTTTCTCCATACTATACCATATTAGAATCTATTCTCCATTTTAGAATCTATTCTCCATACTATACTATATTAGAATCTATTCTCCATACTATACCATATTAGAATCTATTCTCCATACTATACCATATTAGAATCTATTCTCCATTTTAGAATCTATTCTCCATACTATACCATATCAGAATCTATTCTCCATACTATACCATATTAGAATCTATTCTCCATACTATACCATATTAGAATCTATTCTCCATACTATACCATATTAGAATCTATTCTCCATACTATACCATATTAGAATCTATTCTCCATACTATACCATATTAGAATCTATTCTCCATACTATACCATATCAGAATCTATTCTCCATACTATACCATATCAGAATCTATTCTCCATACTATACCATATTAGAATCTATTCTCCATCTAGAATCTATTCTCCATACTATACATATCAGAATCTATTCTCCATACTATACCATATTAGAATCTATTCTCCATTTTAGAATCTATTCTCCATACTATACCATATTAGAATCTATTCTCCATACTATATTAGAATCTATTCTCCATACTATACCATATTAGAATCTATTCTCCATACTATACCATATTAGAATCTATTCTCCATACTATATTAGAATCTATTCTCCATACTATACCATATTAGAATCTATTCTCCATACTATACCATATTAGAATCTATTCTCCATACTATACCATATTAGAATCTATTCTCCATACTATACCATATTAGAATCTATTCTCCATACTATACCATATCAGAATCTATTCTCCATACTATACCATATTAGAATCTATTCTCCATACTATACCATATTAGAATCTATTCTCCATACGATATTAGAATCTATTCTCCATACTATACCATATCAGAATCTATTCTCCATACTATACCATATTAGAATCTATTCTCCATACTATACCATATTAGAATCTATACTCCATACTATACCATATTAGAATCTATTCTCCATTTTAGAATCTATTCTAAATACTATACCATATCATAATCTATTCTCCATACTATACCATATTAGAATCTATTTTCCATTTTAGAATCTATTCTCCATACTATACTATATCAGAATCTATTCTCCATACTATACCATATCAGAATCTATTATCCATACTATACCATATTAGAATCTATTCTCCATACTATACCATATCAGAATCTATTCTCCATACTATACCATATCAGAATCTATTCTCCATACTATACCATATCAGAATCTATTCTCCATACTATACCATATCAGAATCTATTCTCCATACTATACCATATTAGAATCTATTCTCCATACTATACCATATTAGAATCTATTCACCATACTATACCATATTAGAATCTATTCTCCATACTATACCATATTAGAATCTATTCTCCATACTATACCATATCAGAATCTATTCTCCATACTATACCATATTAGAATCTATTCTCCATACTATACCATATCAGAATCTATTCTCCATACTATACCATATTAGAATCTATTCTCCATACTATACCATATTAGAATCTATTCTCCATACTATACCATATCAGAATCTATTCTCCATATTAGAATCTATTCTCCATACTATACCATATTAGAATCTATTCTCCATACTATACCATATTAGAATATATTCTCCATACTATACCATATCAGAATCTATTCTCCATACTATACCATATCAGAATCTATTCTCCATACTATACCATATTAGAATCTATTCTCCATACTATACCATATTAGAATCTATTCTCCATACTATACCATATTAGAATCTATTCTCCATACTATACCATATTAGAATCTATTCTCCATACTATACCATATTAGAATCTATTCTCCATACTATATTAGAATCTATTCTCCATACTATACCATATTAGAATCTATTCTCCATACTATACCATATTAGAATCTATTCTCCATACTATACCATATTAGAATCTATTCTCCATACTATACCATATTAGAATCTATTCTCCATACTATACCATATTAGAATCTATTCTCCATATTAGAATCTATTCTCCATACTATACCATATTAGAATCTATTCTCCATACTATACCATATTAGAATCTATTCTCCATACTATACCATATTAGAATCTATTCTCCATTTTAGAATCTATTCTCCATACTATACCATATTAGAATCTATTCTCCATACTATACCATATTAGAATCTATTCTCCATACTATACCATATTAGAATCTATTCTCCATACTATACCATATCAGAATCTATTCTCCATACTATACCATATCAGAATCTATTCTCCATACTATACCATATTAGAATCTATTCTCCATACTATACCATATTAGAATCTATTCTCCATACTATACCATATCAGAATCTATTCTCCATACTATACCATATTAGAATCTATTCTCCATACTATACCATATTAGAATCTATTCTCCATACTATACCATATTAGAATCTATTCTCCATACTATATTAGAATCTATTCTCCATACTATACCATATTAGAATCTATTCTCCATACTATACCATATTAGAATCTATTCTCCATACTATACCATATTAGAATCTATTCTCCATACTATACTATATTAGAATCTATTCTCCATACTATACCATATTAGAATCTATTCTCCATACTATACCATATCAGAATCTATTCTCCATACTATACCATATCAGAATCTATTCTCCATACTATATTAGAATCTATTCTCCATACTATACCATATTAGAATCTATTCTCCATACTATATTAGAATCTATTCTCCATACTATACCATATTAGAATCTATTCTCCATATTAGAATCTATTCTCCATACTATACCATATCAGAATCTATACTCCATACTATACCATATTAGAATCTATTCTCCATACTATATTAGAATCTATTCTCCATACTATACCATATTAGAATCTATTCTCCATACTATACCATATCAGAATCTATTCTCCATACTATACCATATCAGAATCTATTCTCCATACTATACCATATTAGAATCTATTCTCCATACTATACCATATCAGAATCTATTCTCCATACTATACCATATTAGAATCTATTCTCCATACTATACCATATTAGAATCTATTCTCCATATTAGAATCTATTCTCCATACTATACCATATTAGAATCTATTCTCCATACTATACCATATTAGAATATATTCTCCATACTATACCATATCAGAATCTATTCTCCATACTATACCATATCAGAATCTATTCTCCATACTATACCATATTAGAATCTATTCTCCATACTATACCATATTAGAATCTATTCTCCATTTTAGAATCTATTCTCCATACTATACTATATTAGAATCTATTCTCCATACTATACCATATTAGAATCTATTCTCCATACTATACCATATTAGAATCTATTCTCCATACTATACCATATTAGAATCTATTCTCCATACTATACCATATCAGAATCTATTCTCCATACTATACCATATCAGAATCTATTCTCCATACTATACCATATTAGAATCTATTCTCCATACTATACCATATTAGAATCTATTCTCCATACTATACCATATTAGAATCTATTCTCCATTTTAGAATCTATTCTCCATACTATACCATATTAGAATCTATTCTCCATACTATACCATATTAGAATCTATTCTCCATACTATACTATATTAGAATCATTTTAGAATCTATTCTCCATACTATACCATATCAGAATCTATTCTCCATACTATACCATATTAGAATCTATTCTCCATACTATATTAGAATCTATTCTCCATACTATACCATATTAGAATCTATTCTCTATACTATACCATATCAGAATCTATTCTCCATACTATACCATATCAGAATCTATTCTCCATACTATACCATATTAGAATATATTCTCCATACTATACCATATTAGAATCTATTCTCCATACTATACCATATCAGAATCTATTCTCCATACTATACCATATCAGAATCTATTCTCCATACTATACCATATTAGAATCTATTCTCCATACTATACCATATCAGAATCTATTCTCCATACTATACCATATTAGAATCTATTCTACATACTATACCATATTAGAATCTATTCTCCATACTATACCATATCAGAATCTATTCTCTATACTATACCATATTAGAATCTATTCTCCATTTTAGAATCTATTCTCCATACTATACTATATTAGAATCTATTCTCCATACGATATTAGAATCTATTCTCCATACTATACCATATCAGAATCTATTCTCCATACTATACCATATTAGAATCTATTCTCCATACTATACCATATTAGAATCTATACTCCATACTATACCATATTAGAATCTATTCTCCATTTTAGAATCTATTCTCCATACTATACCATATCATAATCTATTCTCCATACTATACCATATTAGAATCTATTTTCCATTTTAGAATCTATTCTCCATACTATACTATATCAGAATCTATTCTCCATACTATACCATATCAGAATCTATTATCCAACTATACCATATTAGAATCTATTCTCCATACTATACCATATCAGAATCTATTCTCCATACTATACCATATCAGAATCTATTCTCCATACTATACCAAATTAGAATCTATACTCCATACTATACCATATCAGAATCTATTCTCCATACTATACCATATCAGAATCTATACTCCATACTATACCATATTAGAATCTATTATCCATACTATACCATATTAGAATCTATTCTCCATACTATACCATATTAGAATCTATTCTCCATACTATATTAGAATCTATTCTCCATACTATACCATATTAGAATCTATTCTCCATACTATACCATATTAGAATCTATTCTCCATACTATACCATATTAGAATCTATTCTCCATACTATACCATATTAGAATCTATTCTCCATACTATACCATATTAGAATCTATTCTCCATACTATACCATATCAGAATCTATTCTCCATACTATACCATATCAGAATCTATTCTCCATACTATATTAGAATCTATTCTCCATACTATACCATATTAGAATCTATTCTCCATACTATATTAGAATCTATTCTCCATACTATACCATATCAGAATCTATACTCCATACTATACCATATCAGAATCTATTCTCCATACTATACCATATCAGAATCTATACTCCATACTATACCATATTAGAATCTATTATCCATACTATACCATATTAGAATCTATTCTCCATACTATACCATATTAGAATATATTCTCCATACTATATTAGAATCTATTCTCCATACTATACCATATTAGAATCTATTCTCCATACTATACCATATTAGGAATCTATTCTCCATACTATACCATATTAGAATCTATTCTCCATACTATACCATATTAGAATCTATTCTCCATTCTATACCATATCAGAATCTATTCTCCATACTATACCATATCAGAATATATTCTCCATACTATACCATATCAGAATCTATTCTCCATACTATACCATATTAGAATCTATTCTCCATTTTAGAATCTATTCTCCATACTATACCATATTAGAATCTATTCTCCATACGATATTAGAATCTATTCTCCATACTATACCATATCAGAATCTATTCTCCATACTATACCATATTAGAATCTATTCTCCATACTATACCATATTAGAATCTATACTCCATACTATACCATATTAGAATCTATTCTCCATTTTAGAATCTATTCTCC